>NC_044033.1:516680713-516844073 GCF_901765095.1 Microcaecilia unicolor | reverse complement strand
CACCACAGAGAGGGGGGGTCACGCCGTGCTGCACGCGGGGGGGGGGGGGGTGCGCAGCGGCGACCCGCCCCGGGTGTCATTAGCCCTCGCTACGGCACTGCAGCTTAGTATCTTTCTGTTTTTAGTCATCACCTTGTTAAATTTTATCGCCACCTTCAGATCATCAGACTATCACCCCAAGGTCCCTCTCCAGTCCATGTATATCAGACAGAAGCTGTCATTTCTTGCAGCATCAAATATCTATATAAAGTGTGGTTTTCACAAAACATAGTAAATGACGACAGATAAAGACCTCTACGGTCCATCTGGTCATGCCTGCTGAGAGGGGGGGGCAGGGGGCACAGGGTTCCCCAGGCCCGGGCCTCCAGGGGGGGCCCGGCGCCGCAGTCCCACCCGCCCTCCGTCGTCGACCATCTGCCACCGGGCCAGGCCCCCTGCATTGAAATCAGAGCGCCTCTCACCTCCGTGTGAAAGCGCCTCAGGCAGCAGGGCAGCAGATCGCCTCCCTTCGGGCCTCCTTCCTTCCCTGTGTCCCACCCTCGTCTGATAACTTCCGCGAGGGTGGGTCACAAGGAGGGAAGGAGGGCCGAAGGGAGGTGATCTGCTGCCCTGCTGCCTGCAGCTTTTTGACACGGAGGTGAGAGGTCCTGTGATTTCAATGCAGGGGGCCCGGTGGCAGACAGAGGGGGCGGGTGGAGGGGGGGAGCAGCGGTGACCTTGGGGGGAGGGTTGAAGGGGTGAGTGATGACCTCAGGGGGGCGTTCATAGTGCACTGGCCCCCCTGACATGCCAGGACACCAACTGGGCACCCTAGGGGTCAGTGCGATGGACTTCACAAAAAGCTCCCACATGCATAGCTCCCTTACTTTGGGTGCTGAGCCCCCCAAACCCCACTACCCACAAATGTACAACACTACCGTAGCTCTTAGGAGTGAAGGGGGCAAGTACATGTGGATACAGTGGGTTTTGGAGGGCTCCCATTACCAGCACAAGTGTTGGGGGGGGAAGGGCACGGGTCCGCCTGCCTTAAGTGCACTGCGGTACCCACTAAAAGTGCTCCAGGGACCTGCATACACGCAGGCCTCTAGGACTGGTTGCTGCTATATAATATTGGCACACCAGTTGACACCTGAAGACTAATCTCTCCAAAAATGTCCTTTATTGGAATAACCGCGCTTACTCACAGTTAACTGCAGATCAGAGGTTGTGCCCCACTGGCAAAGAGTCTCCCTGGTACTGAGATTAGCAGTAGGTCAGAGCTGGCAGAAAGCTGTACAATGCCCTCTTTCAGCCACATTCAAGGTAATAACTAAGTTCTGTAACGTGGCTAACACATGAAAGGGATCTAAAACTGGCTTACAAACATGGCCACTACCTCATGGACTAACGGAAGTAAAACAGGGCACACTCTGACGCAGTTAGCAGGGGGAAAAGCACCATGGGAGTAGAGCCCAGTACCCTACACCCACCACAATGCATTGCTGATGTGACTCTGCAGTGCACCTAACAGAAAAGGTGTCACTCACCTGAGAGCCACATCAGAACCAGGGAAAGGATGTCAGAGGATAAAACACATTCTGCTGTCATGGAGGTGGGTACGGCATTTGAGGCTGGCATACAGGCTGGGAAAATATGTTTATAATTGTGTTTTTTAGTGTGGGAGGGGGTCGGTGACCACTGGGGGAGTACGGGGAGGTCATCCCCGATTCCTTCCGGTGGTCATCTGGTGAGTTGGGGCACCTTTTTGAGGCTTGGACATGAAAGAAAAGGACCAAGTAAACCTGGCGAAATACTGCTTAACGCCGCTTTTTTTTGTTCCATTATCCGCGAAAGCCGGCCATCTGGTAGCCTCGCCCATGCCCGCCCATGTCCCGCCTTCGCTAAGCCGCCGACACGCCCCCTTGAACTTTCACCGGCGAGGCGACGGGAAAGTGGGGATGCTGTCAAAAAAGCAGCTTTCGATTATACCGTTTTCGCCGCTTTTAAGAAATCGCCGGCCATCTCCTGATTTATGTCAGGAAATGGCCGGCGATCACTTTCGAAAATAAGCCTGATAGTAACATAGTAGATGACGGCAGAAAAAGACCTGCATGGGCCATCCAGTCTGCCCAACAAGATAAATATCATCTCTATATATAAAGGCGCCACCAACGTTCTAATGAAGCCTCCAGCCGGAAGTGTGAAGCGCCAGAGATATCCGGTTTCCCCATGAGTGAAGGAAAACAGCACAGCAAGAAATCCCTCTCTCTGTAACAGTGAAGGACTCAGAGGGGGGAGGGGACAGAGACGCCCTCACTCTCTCTGTAACACAAACACAGCACAGCAGGAAACTTAACACTGAAGCACTGGACTCGGAGGGGGGAAGGGGAGGGGACAGACAGCACAGGGGAAGGGAGAGAGGGCAGAGGGCAGGGACACACACACTCCCACATGCACACTCTGAAGAAAACCTTGCTAGCCCCCGTTTCATTTGCATCAGAAACGGGGCTTTTTTACTAGTATCTTAATAAAATACCTGCTATGAAACTATATTAGTCTTGTAAATTTAAAGGAGAGAATAAATAACCTTGAAACTGAATCCTACAAAGTCCAAAGCCATATGGATTTCTCAAGCCCTTCCTCTGCCTTGTCCAACTTCTCTTTTAAAGGTATGCAGTCCCCTTATAAGAATGTGTCACTATCCTTATGGGTTAAATTAGATTCCTTGTTAATGTCTGAGCCTTACATTTCATCTGCAATTAGATCCGGTTTCTTGGCTCACAGACAAATCTGCTCAGTTAAATCCTTCCTTCCCCTGCAAGATTTAAAAACCTTTACATTTGCATTAATCAAAAACCACCTGGCTTGCTGCAGTTCATTATGTAATGGATTAAACCCATCTTCATCATTTGCAGATACTCCAGAACACTGCTGCAAGGCAACTCACTGGTGCCACTAGGATTTACCATGTCTCCCCTTTCTTGAAAGACCTCCACCGGCTACCCAAACAGTCTAGAATGAGTACAAAAGTATTGCCATACTGGGAACGAACAAAGGTCCATCGAGCCCAGCATCCTGTTTCCAACAGTGGCCAATCCAGGTCACAAATACCTGGCAGAAACCCAAACAATAGCAACATTCCATGTAGAACCCCAAAGAGTAGCAAGATTCTAGAATTCTAAAGAATAACAAGATTCCATGCAGAATTTCAATGTGTATAGCAACATTCCATTTAGAACCCTAAAGAGTAGCAAGATTCCATTCAGAATCCTAAGTACATAAGTGTTGCCATACTGGGACAGACCGAAGGTCCATCGAGCCCAGCATCCTGTTTCCAACAGTGGCCAATCCAGGTCACAAATACCTGGCAGAAACCCAAATAGTAGCAACATTCCATGTAGAACTCCAACGAGTAGCAAGATTCTAGAATTCTAAAGAATAATTCCATGCAGAATTTCAAAGTGTAGCAACATTCCATGTAGAACCCCAAAGAGTAGCAAGATTCCATTCAGAATACCAAGTACACAAGTGTTGCCGTACTGGGACAGACCGAAGGTCCATCAAGCCCAGCATCCTGTTTCCAACAGTGGCCAATCCAGGTTACAAGTACTTGGGAGGATCCCAGAACAGTACAATACATTTTATACTGGTTATCCTAGAAATAAGCAGTGGATTTTCCACAAGTCCATTTTAATAATGGCTTACGGACTTTTCTTTTAGGAGGGTATCCAAACCTTTTTAAGCCATGCTAAGCTAACTGCTTTTACTACATTCTTGTGATTTAGATGCACTTCAGACAAACTGCATAGAAAAATGTCTTATAATGGGTTTAGAAAATAGGGATTTGGACATTTTGGGAAAAATAAAAAATCCAAATGCTGCTTTCTGGATGTTTTTCTGTTTCGAAAAGGAGCCCCTAAATGTATTGAAATAGCTTGGGTATATGTTAATTCACATGTAAATGAAGTGAAGGACTGAACTGGATCAATACCTTTGTTTTTTGATATATTTGACCATTGCTTATTTTACCTGTGATTTGTAATTTACCATTTTCAAAGCAGACTCGGGGATAATTTTGCAGTTTTCAAGCAAAGAAACCGGATACAGTTGGCATCTCAATAGTTGTGACAGGTAGGTAACGAAAACAAGCTGTTTTATTTTGTTTGTTTGCTTTTTGCTATTTCACTGTTCTGATTTGGTGCTAATTGGATATCAATCATCATTTTGCATTAGAAACAAACTGCACAGGTGAAGTAAACTGTCAAAATCAGCCCTGTGACTATTGGGCGAAGTTTTTTGCTTAAGTCATATTGTTATAGAGCCAGTGTGGGCAACCTGTGTCCCGCGGGCTGAATGCGACCCACCACTGAATTTTATGCTGACCCCAAACCTATGGGAAGTAGAAACAGAAAACGTCATCAACCACAGTTTGGGTCATTTTAAATACTGGATTTTGCAAATATCTTCAGAATAGTTACTCTAGCATTTTGACTCTATCATTTTAAGTTACATTTTTACTTTATTTGTCACAGAAGGTTTGTGGAGCTCTGTGCATGTTCGGGTCTGACATTACATAATGTTGCGCCCCATCAGGGATACTACTATTAGTACTTATCATTTCTATAGTGCTGACATACGCAGTGCTGTACACTGGACATGAAGAGACAGTCCCTGCTGGACAGAGCTTACAATCTAATTAGGACAGACAAACAGGGCAAATAAGGGAAAAGGACAAAGAGTCACAAGATTCCAGAATCCCAAAGAGTAGCAAGATTCCGGAATCTCAAAGAGTCGCAAGATTCCGGAGTCCCAAAGAGTAGCAGATTCCGGAATCCAAGACTACTACTACTAATCATTTCTATAGCGCTACTAAACATATGCAGTGCTGTATACAGGACATGAAGAGACAGTCCCAGCTCGACAGAGCTTACAATCTAATTAGGACAGACAAACAGGACAAACGAGATAAGGGAATATTAAAGTGAGGATGATAAAATAAGGGTTCTGAACAAGTGAATAAGGGTCAGGAGTTAAAAGCAGCATCAAAAAGGTGGGTTTTTAGCTTAGATTTGAAGATGGCAAGAGATGGAGCTTGACGTACCGGCTCAGGAAGTCTATTCCAGGCATATGGTGCAGCAAGATAAAAGGAACGGAGTCTGGAGTTAGCAGTGGAGGAGAAGGGTGCAGATAACAGAGATTTACCCAGTGAATGGAGTTCCCGGACAGGAATGTAGGGAGAGATGAGAGTGGCGAGAAACTGAGGAGCTGCAGAGTGAATGCACTTATAGGTCAATAAGAGGAGTTTGAACTGTATGCGGAAATGGATAGGAAGCCAGTGAAGTAACTTGAGGAGAGGGCTAATATGAGCATAACGACACTGGCGGAATATTAGTCGTGCAGCAGAATTTTGAACAGATTGGAGAGAGATGGTTAAGTGGGAGACCTGTGAGAAGCAAGTTGCAATAGTCCAAGCGAGAGGTGATAAGAGTGTGGATGAGGGTTCTGGTAGTGTGCTCAGAAAGAAAAGGGCAAATTTTGCTGATATTATAGAGAAAGAAACGACAGGTTTTAGCAGTCTGCTGAATATGTGCAGAGAAGGAGAGGGAGGAGTCGAAGATGAACCCAAGGTTACAAGCTGATGAGACAGGATAAGGGATAAGGAAATCACTAAGGTGGGAATGATAAAACATGGGTACTGAACAAATGAGTAAGGGTTAGGAGTTAAAAGCAGCATCAAAAAGGTGGGCTTTTGGCCTAGATTTGAAGACAGCCAGAGATGGAGCTTGATGTACCGGCTCAGGAAGTCTATTCCAGGCATATGGTGCAGCAAGATAAAAGGAACGGAGTCTGGAGTTAGCAGTGGAGGAGAAGGGTGCAGATAAGAGAGATTTACCCAGTGAATGGAGTTCCCGGAGAGGAATGTAGGGAGAGATGAGAGTGGAGAGATACTGAGGAGCTGCAGAGTGAATCCACTTATAGGTCAATAAAAGGAGTTTGAACTGTATGCGGAAATGGATAGGAAGCCAGTGAAGTGACTTGAGGAGAGGGCTAATATGAGCATAACGACACTGGCGGAATATTAGCCGTGCAGCAGAGTTTTGAACAGATTGAAGAGGAGAGAGATGGCTAAGTGGGAGACCTGTGAGAAGCAAGTTGCAATAGTCCAAGCGAGAGGTGATAAGAGTGTGGATGAGGGTTCTGGTAGTATGCTCAGAAAGAAAAGGGCAAATTTTGCTGATATTATAGAGAAAGAAACGACAGGTTTTAGCAGTCTGCTGAATATGTGCAGAGAAGGAGAGGGAGGAGTCGAAGATGAACCCAAGGTTACAAGCTGATGAGACAGGATAAGGGATAAGGAAATCACTAAGGTGGGAATGATAAAACATGGGTACTGAACAAATGAGTTAGGGTTAGGAGTTAAAAGCAGCATCAAAAAGGTGGGCTTTTGGCCTAGATTTGAAGACAGCCAGAGATGGAGCTTGATGTACCGGCTCAGGAGTCTAATCCAGGCATATGGTGCAGCAAGATACAAGGAACAGAGTCTGGAGTTGGCAGTGGAGGAGAATGGTGCATACAGCCCTCTGTTTATAAGGGTCACCCTCCCCTGTTATAGAGGGTGACCTAGTGACTAGAGTGCTTCTATAGAATACTAGAGTGCAAATGATAAAGGGAATGGGACGACTTCCCTATGCGGAAAGGCTGAAGCATCTCGGGCTTTTCAGCTTGGAGAAAAGGCGGCTAAAGGGAGATATGAGAAAGTTCTATAAAATAATGAGTGGAGTGGAACAGGTAGAAGTGAATCACTTGTTTACTCTTTCCAAAAATACTAGGACTAGGGGGCATACAATGAAGCTACAAAGTAGTAAATATTTCTTCACTTAACATGTAATTAAACTCTGGAATTCATTGCCAGAGAATGTAGTAAAAACAGTTAGCTTAGCGAGGTTTTAAAAAATTCATATTAAATTTACTACTTTGTAGTTTCATCTCATGCCCCCTAGTCCTAGTATTTTTGGAAAGCGTAAACAGATGCTTTACATCTACCCGTTCCACTCCTCTCATTATTTTATAGATCTCTATCATATCTACCCTCAGCCGTCTTTTCTTCAAGCCGAAAAGCCCTAGATGTTTCAGCCTTTCCTCATAGGGAAGTCATCCCATTCTCTTATCATTTTTGTCGCTCTTCTCTGTACCTTTTCTAATTCCACTATCTAGCTTATTTTCGAAAGGGAAGGACGCCCATCATCCAACACAAATTGGGAGATGGGCGTCCTTCTCCCGAGGTTGCCCAAATTGGCATAATTGAAAGCCGATTTTTTATGTCCTCAGCTGCTTTCCATTGCGGGAACGACCAAAGTTCTCGGGGGGGGGGGGGGGGGGGTGTCGGCAGTATACCGAAGGTGGGACTGGGGCGTGCTTAACAGATGGGTGTCCTCGGCCGATAATGGAAAAAAGAAGGGTGTCCCTCACGAGCATTTGGTTGACTTTACTTGGTCCCTTTTTTTCACGAGTAAGCCTCAAAAAGGTGCCCGAACTGACCAGATGACCACTGGAGGGAATCGGGGATGACCTCCCTTTACTCCCCCCTCCCACCCGAAAAAAAATGTAAAAACATTTTTCCAGCCTCTATGCCAGCCTCAAATGTCATACCCAGCTACCCAGCTCCATCACAGCAGTATGCAGGTCCCTGGAGCAGTTTTTAGTGGGTGCAGTGCACTTCAGGCAGGTGGACCCAGGCCCATCCCCCCCTACCTGTTACACTTGTGGTGGTAAATGTGAGCCCGCCAAAACCCACCCAAAACCCACTGTACCCACATGTAGGTGCCCCCCTTCATCCCTAAGGGCTATGGTAGTGGTGTACAGTTGTGGGGAGTGGGTTTTGGGGGGGGGGGTTGGAGGGCTCAGCACCGAAGGTAAGGGAGATATGCACCTGGGAGCAATTTGTGAAGTGCAATGCAGTGCCTCCTAGGGTGCCCGGTTGGTGTCCTGGCATGTGACGAGGACCAGTGCACTACAAATGCTGGCTCCTCCCATGACCAAATGGCTTGGATTTGGTCATTTCTGAGATGAGCATCCTCGGTTTCCATTATGGCTGAAAACCTGGGACGACCATCTCTAAGGTCGACCTAAATGTTGAGATTTGAGCGTCCCCGACCGTATTATCGAAACGAAAGATGGATGTCCATCTTGTTTCGATAATACGGGTTCCCCCGCCCCTTCACCGGAACATCCTTAGAGATGGACGCCCTTAGAGATGGTCGTCCCCATTCGATTCTGCCCCTCTATATCTTTTTTGAGATATGGTAACCAGAATTGGAGGAGTGGCTTAGTGGTTAGGGTGGTGGACTTTGGTCCTAGGGAACTGAGTTCAATTCCCACTTCAGGCACAGGGAGCTCCTTGTGACTCTGGGCAAGTCACGTGACCCTCCATTGCCACATTGAGCCTGCCATGAATGGGAAAGCACAGGGTACAAATGTAACAAAAAAAATATTCAAGGTGCGATCACACCATGGACTGATACAAGGGCATTATAACATCCTCACTTTTGTTTTCCATTCCTTTCCTAATTTCACTTTATTTGTCCTGAATGTTAGGAAACTCTCAAACCAGGTGATTACCGTTTTATCAATACCAAAGCTATCAAAAATGCTCAATAGTCATTAATGATCCACTAAATCAAAAGCACTAGAAATATTTTATTGTACAATAATTGCTTTCTGGCCTTTTCCTCGTAAATTTCTACCCTCCGCTAACAAAAGGACCAAGGACGGATTTAGTGCTATGACTGGCTCAAAAGCCTGATTGAGATTCGTGTAATAATTTACATTTCTTTAGATAATCACATGACTGTTTAGTTACTTAGGCTTTCTATAATTTTAACAAATAAAGGTATGGAACCTACAGGCCAATAGTTATTGTTGTTCATTTTTCGGAATAAGAGTTAAAATGATGTTCCTTGCAGATTTTGGAACAATCCCAAGAAATAAATTTTATTTATTGATTTATTACATTTGTATCCCACATTATCCCACCAAATGGTAGGTTCAACGTGGCTTACATGGAACAAAGGGTAGGTACAAAATGAAGGGTACAGGGTAAGGAATGGGTAATAAATGATAACATATTTAAATCTGCATTATTCAGACTGTAATGGACTTAGATAAAAAATCAACTTATGCATCCAGCTTTTCTTACGTAAGTACACAACTGTGGAACGATTTGCCCAAAACCGTGAGATCTATCCATAACCATCTTAACTTCAGGAAACTACTGAAAACCTACTTGTTTAAGAAGGCCTACCCCCCCCCCCCCCCCAATTTACTTCCTACTTCCTGTGACACAGCAAAATATGAACTGTACTAGATTTCTATAACTTCCCTCTTTTTATTTCCTTGTTGTTTTATACTGATGTTTGTTACATGCTTTCTACTGTACTATGTATTTGTATTATTGAACCGGAGTCTACCTCTACGGTACTGTGTAAGCCACATTGAGCCTGCAACTAAGTGGGATAATGTGGGATATAAATGTGTTAAATAAATAAATAAACAAACAAACAAACAAACAAACAAACAATTTAGCCAAATTAATAATAAAAATAGAAAAGATTTAGGGGCCTACTTATTCAAATATGGTGGACAAGTATCCAAAGAGCAATATGATGAACTGTACTTGTTAATGGCAAAAACTATTCCTCTGATATTTCTGAAAAGTTGATCCAATATCTATCTACTGAAATAGGCTCTTTTTTCCTCATTTGTCTTTAACTAAGTCAGCATTTAGGAGCCCTGCGGTAGTTCTGGCTTCCGATATGTGCTGTTTCTGGCTCTAGGAAAAATTTTAAAAATTTTCTAGCACCAGGGGCAAGCCTGGCAGTAATCGGGCAGCGCTGTGCGCCAATGTGTTTCGTTGATGCATGGCAATCCCGTGCGCTGACTCCACCGGGGTTAGCATATCTGGGTTTAAAAAAAGGTTTGGACAAATTCCTGGAGGAAAAGTCCATAGTCTGCTGTTGAGATAGACATGGGAAGCAACTGCTTGCCCTGGGATTTGTAGCACAGAATGTTGATACTCTTTGAGATTCTGCACGAAAACTTGCTAATCTTTAGGATTCCAGAATCTTGCTATTCTTTGGGGTTCTACATGGAATCTTGCTACTCTTTGAGATTCTGCATGGAACCTTGTCACTCTTTAGGATTCCAGAATCTTGCTATTCTTTGGGGTTCTACATGGAATGTTGCTACTCTTTGAGATTCTGCATGGAACCTTGTCACACTTTAGGATTCCAGAATCTTGCTATTCTTTGGGGTTCTACATGGAATCTTGTTACTCTTTGAGATTCTGTATGGAATCTTGTCACTCTAGGATTCCAGAATCTTGCTATTCTTTGGGGTTCTACATGGAATGTTGCCACGATTTGGGTTTCTGCCAGGTACTTGTGACCTGGCTTGACCACTGTTTGGAAAACAGGATACTGGGCTAGATGGATCGTTGGTCTGACCCAGTGTGGCTACTCTTTTGTTCTCCTTTTACCGCTATTTGGTAAAAGGACCCCTTAGATTCTTAAATGATGATATCTGTTGTATTTTATTTATTTTTCCTACATTTGAGCTAAAATTGTGACCTGTTCATTCGCTTGTAGCAATTCCTTTGACTTAGCAAGTGAATTAAGTGATTGAAACAATTTCTTTTGATTCAATTGTTCTCTTCCTAGTAATTGAGAATAATAGATTTTCTTTTTAGCCCTAATCAGATATTTATATATGTTATTAGCTTTATTAGCTTGTCGGCATGTCTGAGTATGCACTCTGGTGTCGCTTTCTTTCCGTGCTTTGGGCATAGTCCAATTGAAATGCACGAGCTGTTTCTATGTGCCCTTCACAGTCTGTGATGCGGCTTGTCTTTGTGGGGCTTCTGATTTTAGATATGTACCATCTGGAATTTTAGATATTTATTTTTGAGGGAATTCAGGGTCAAAAAAATAAGGATTGTGACGCTGCTGTCACACTCTCACCGGGAGGAGAAGGGTTAGTCGCTTCTAGTTTCCCCGTCTCTCTACGGAAAGGTTCGATTTCTCTCTCCCTCTCTCCTTTCTTTCTGTCTTTTTACATAAAGTCCAGCATTCAAGTCCTGAACTCGGCTCTCACTTTCACCTTAGGCGTACGCCTAGAGTAGGCCTGGGTCCATATCTCAACACAGTGTCCTTTCAGTGGCTTTCCCACATCAGTTATCTATCACTCCGAACAACAGGTAGGGTTGTGGCAGCCTCCCCAGCTTACATAGTAACATAGTAGATGACGGCAGAAAAAGACCTGCACAGTCCATCCAGTCTGCCCAACAAGATAAACTCATATATGTATACCTTACCTTGATTTGTACCTGTCTTTTTCAGGGCACAGACCGTATAAGTCTGGCCAGCACTATTCCCCTCCTCTCAACCACCAGCCCCGCCTCCCACCACCGGCTCTGGCACAGACTGTATAAGTCTGCCCACCACTATTCCCCACCTCCCAACCACCAGTCCCGCCTCCCACCACTGGCTCTGGCACAGACCGTATAAGTCTGCCCACCACTATCCTCGCCTCCCAACCACCAACCCATCTTCCCCCCACCGGCTCCGCCACACAATTTCGGCTAAGCTCCTGAGGATCCATTCCTTCTGCACAGGATTCCTTTATGTATATCCCACGCATGTTTGAATTCCGTTACTGTTTTCATCTCCACCACCTTCCGCGGGAGGGCATTCCAAGCATCCACCACTCTCTCTGTGAAAAAATACTTCCCGACATCTTTCCTGAGTCTTCCCCCCTTCAATCTCATTTCATGTCCTCTCGTTCTACTGCCTTCCCATCTCTGGAAAAGATTTGTTTGCTGATTCATACCTTTCAAATATTTGAACGTCTGTATCATATCACCCCTGTTCCTCCTTTCCTCCAGGGTATACATGTTCAGGTCAGCAAGTCTCTCCTCATACGTCTTGGAACGCAAATCCCATACCAATCTCGTAGCTTTTCTTTGCACCGCTTCAATTTTTTCTACATCCTTAGCAAGGTATGGCCTCCAAAACTGAACACAATACTCCAGGTGGGGCCTCACCAATGACTTGTACAGGGGCATCAACACTTCCTTTCTTCTGCTGATCACACCTCTCTCTATACAGCTTAGCAAACTTCTCGCTACGGCCACCGCCTTGTCACACTGTTTCGTCGCCTTCAGATCCTCGGATACTATCACCCCAAGATCCCTCTCCCCCTCAGTACATATCAGACTCTCACCGCCTAACACATAAGTCTCTCGTGGGTTTCTACTCCCTAAGTGCATCACTTTGCATTTCTTCGCTTGGGGCCACCTCTTGCCCTCATCCAGTTCACAGTAAAAATGAGGCTTGTCACCACCCGGAGTCAGAGCTGGGCAACTGTCCTAGCCTCCCCACAAAGTGGGGAGTGCACTTGCAGGTAGGGTTACCATATGTCCGGATTTACCCGGACATGTCCTCTTTTTGAGGGCATGTCCGGGCGTCCGGACAGATTTGGCCAGCCTGCCCGTTTGTCCGGATTTCTGGACAAATGGGCGGGCTGGCGGGGGGCGGGAGCGGAGGCGGGCGCGGGACTCCCTTCCCCTCCCCTTAGGCTACTATCCCTGGTGGTCTAGAGGTACCTCTTCGCTCGGGGCAGGAAAGAAAGAGCCCCCGCTTTCCTGCCCGGAGCACTGCTGCTAGCTGCCCTGCTGCATCCTGTGCGAGTCCGGCTCTCGGCGTTTCAAAATGGCCGCCGAGAGCTGAAGCAGCCTCACGAGACTTCAACTCTCGGCGGCCATTTTGAAATGCCGAGAGCCGGACTCGCACAGGATGCAGCAGGACAGCTAGCAGCAGTGCTCCGGGCAGGAAAGCGGGGGCTCTTTCTTTCCTGCCCCGAGCTAAGAGGTACCTCTAGACCACCAGGGATAGTAGCCTAAGGGGAGGGAAGGTGATGGGGGGAAGGGGGGGCGGGGCGATGACACGAAAGGGGCGTGGTGAGGGTGTAAAGGGCGGGGCAATGACATGAAATGGGGCGGGGCAAGTGTCCTCTTTTTATGAGGACAAAAAATGGTAACCCTACTTGCAGGCACTTTGTCAAGCCCTCTACTTCTTGCTGCTATCAAGATACCCTCTTTTCACAAATATGTGTAGCACAGTCCTCTCATTGTCCTTTTCCAAGCACAGTTCAGAAATATACAAAACAGTTTATAATGTCTTTGGCTTCAACCCTTTTCCTTCACCCTCCTCCCCAATATCTTCTCAGAGGTTGACGGGACCCCCACCCATTCCTTACCAGCATTAACACCTGGCAACCTCCCTCTCGGGTCTGAGTTGAACCAATTATCTGCTGTTGCTTTGCTTCTTTCCTTGGGGTGACCTTAGACTCCAATTTGAGCATGTAGTTACCCATAAATGAAGTGATCCAGAAACCCTTTTTTACGTTAAAGATCCTTTGTAGATTAAAACCATTTTTGGAGTCATAAGAACATAAGCATTGCCATACTGGGACAGATCAAAGCTCCATCAGGCCCAACATCCTGGTTCCAACAGCGGCCAATCCAGATCCCAAAACAGTACAATTAATGTTATGCTGCCTATCCTAGAAATAAGCAGCAGATTTTCCCCAAGTCCATCTTAATAATGGCTTATGGACTTTTCTTTTAGGAAGTTATCCAAACCTTTTTTAAACCCATTTGAGGACAAGTATTGAAACTCCCAACCCAGGGCCAGCATCTCTCCCCTTCCTCCCTTCCGATGGTATAGCATTTTTCTCTCTCTCCCCCTGTGTATGTCCAGCATCGCTCCTCATCCATTTACGCACTAAGGACTAGATTCAGTGCATGGCGTCCAAATTTGTGCAGTAAAAAAAGTGCACCGAGCACTATTCTATAAACGGTGCTCCGAGTTGGGAGCCAATTATTAAATAGTGCTTGGAACCAGGATCCACGCCCAATTTTGGAAATGAAGATTTACACCAGTTGAAACCTGGTGTAAATCCTTGCACCTAATTTAGGTGCAGATGTCCCATATTCTATAATACTGAGCACATCTTTAGTGAATCCCCAGACCCTCCCATTCCCCGCCTATTGTTACGCCCCTTTTCAGTTGCATGCTAAAAACTTTACATGTGCATCTTTACAAAATACTGCCTAGCGAAATGTGCATATAAATTCAAACTAGGGCCAAGTAACACCAATAATTACTACTACTACTATTTAGCATTTTTATAACACTACAAAGCGTACGCAGCGCTGCACAAACATATAAGAAAGACAATCCCTGCTCAATGAGCTTACAATCTAATAGACAAAAAATAAAGCAAGCAAATCAATTAATGTGTAGAGGAAAGAGGAGAGGAGGGTAGGTGGAGGCGAGTGGTTACAAGTGGTTATAAGTCAAAAGCAATGTTAAAGAGGTGAGCTTTCAATCTAGATTTAAAGATGGTCAAGGATGGGGCAAGACGTAGGGCCTCAGGAAGTCTATTCCAGGCGTAGGGTGCAGCGAGACAGAAGGCGCGAAGTCTGGAGTTGGCAGTAGCGGAGAAGGGAACAGGTAAGAAGGATTTATCCAGGGAACGGAGTGCACGGGAAGGGGTGTAGGGAAGGACGAGTGTGGAGAGATACTGGGGAACAGCAGAGTGAGTACATTTATAGGTTAGTAGAAGAAGTTTGAACAGGATGCGAAAACGGATAGGGAGCCAGTGAAGGGTCTTGAGGAGAGGGGTAGTATGAGTAAAGCGACCCTGGCGGAAGATGAGACGGGCAGCAGAGTTTTGAACCGACTGGAGAGGGGAGAGGTGACTAAGTGGGAGGCCAGCAAGAAGCAGATTGCAGTAGTCCAAACGAGAGGTGACAAGGGTGTGGATGAGGGCTCTGGTAGAGTGCTCGGAAAGAAATTGATTGCTAGTGCCTAATTATTGGATTGTTACTCAATAACATTGCATGCACAAATTGGGCTCGTGCCCAAATTTGCACGCACAATTTTGAGTGCCATTTATAGGATTTGGGGGTAAGCCTGTTATGTGCCTATGAAATAGAATACTGCTGAGCACCTGTCTCGCGCGTACACCTGTAACTGTTACCAATCACGTGCATATGTGCTAGCATTTTACAACTTACGCATACAGTCGGCACTTGATTTTAGGCGACCTTTGACAGACTAAGGGAGTAGACATCCAGAAAGCATTGATTTTCACCCCCATTGGATATCATCGTGGATACCAGTTAAATATCCCCTTTAACGAATGTAGGTATATTATTTTCCCATCCCTGGTTAACAAACCCTCCAGGGATAAATTGATCTAGCCATTTGGTTTGACATTTCTCTAGTTTTAATTTGTTTTCCAATAGTTGACTACCGTTTGTACATTTCAGTCTTAAATTGATTAATCCTATTTCTTGTATCTCAAGGGTCAAGATTTGTTGTATGCACAGTTTACTGATGTGGATTGCTTAAAAATCCCATTTCGGAAGAGCATCAAGAAGATGAAGAATTGAAAAAAAAAAATGTCCCTAAACATAAACGACAAGAAATAGCTGACAGGAACTGACACGCAAAGTAGAGCATTCTTGCTTGAATAAGATGAAAATGAAAATACATTTGATAGATTTAGTGAAGGCAACTGGAAAATTGTTACTTGGGGAATAAGCGTAAATGGACTCCACGCTGACAGGAATGCAAGTGGCCTGGAAGATTGCATCTAGAATAGCATTGGATAGCCTGGCACGTATATTTGTGTTTGATGAATTCAGGCTTACAATGGAGGAAGCTGCTTTGTCCTGGCTGAGATATCTCCATACCTTTTTCCTCATTTTATTTATTTATTTATTGCATTTGTATCCCACATTTTCCCACCTCTTTGCAGGCTCAATGTGGCTTACAATACATCATGGATAGTGGAAATGAGAAGAGAATAGACATTTGGTGTTACAGAAGGATTTTGGGTTGCATGGTAATGGAATACATGATAGTGATATAACAAAAGGCATTCTTAACATTTCTGGATATATGTGGGAGTTTCACATGCTTTGGTCTTTGTGGTATATCTTGTCAAAGAGATGGGTCTTTAGTACTTTACGGAAATTGGTCAGTTCATAGGTCGCTTTCAGGTTACGTGGCAATGCGTTCCAGAACTGCGCGCTCATATAAGAAAAGGTTGATGCGTGCATTAATTTGTACTTTAGACCTTTGCAGTTGGGGAAATGAAGATTAAGGAATGTACGAGATGATTTTTTTGCATTCTTGGGTGGTAGATCTATCAGGTCTGACATGTAGGCTGGGGCCTCGCCATGGATGATTTTGTGAACTAGGGTACATACTTTGAACGTGATGCGTTCTTTGAGTGGGAGCCAGTGTAGCTTCTCTCGTAGGGGTTTTGCACTCTCGTATTTTGATTTCCCAAATATGAGTCTGGCTGCCGTGTTCTGGGCTGTTTGGAGTTTTTTGAGTATTTGCTCTTTGCAGCCAGCGTAGAGTTGCAGGGGAATTCTATATATGACGCTTAGCAATATGTACTATTTCCACACCAATCTTTCAGCGTGGAAACGTGTTATAACAGAAGCAAGGTGCCGCAATGGCCTCAAAGTGGCAGATCACCATGGAACTACACTCGTGCACCCTGTTATAGAATAGCGCCTAATCTAAAAAGTGGGCATAACGATGGGAGGGTCGGGGGCGTTCCCTTCAAATGAGTGACGTTATAGAATTCGGGGGATCCGTGCCCAACGTGAGTGCCGGAATTTACCCCTGGTTTCAGTTGACGTAAATGCTTTCGTCCAAAGTTGGAGGCAGATACCAGCACTCCACGGTAATCTATAAAGGGCGCCCAACACCCGGAGAGTTCTTTATAAAATACCGTTCCATCTTTTGGCATGTTTTTTAGACACCTTTCGGAATTCCATGTTCTATACCATGGGTTCAACTTTATGGAATGCCCTTCCTTTGACTTTGCATTCTGAACTCTCTTTTTTAAAAAAATGGATGCTCTTCTGAAGACGTTATTCTTTCAGAACATTTTTGCTGGGGATTGTTCATTGCCGGGGGTATGGGACACGGCTTTCCTTGCTCTTCTGTTGTCAATGTCGCCTTGAGCTACTACTGAAAAAGATGTGAACAAAATCCCAATAAATAAATATTCACAAACCACTATATTTAGAGTGGAGGAGTGGCATAATGGTTAGAGTACCAGTCTTGGCATCCAGAGGTGGCCAGTTTAACTCCCATTGCTACTCCTTGTGATCTTGGGCAAATCATCTAAACCTCCATTATTACCTCAGGTACAAAATGAGATTGTAAGCAGGGGCGTAGTTTGACTGTTTCATTTGGGGAGGCAAAGGATGGGGCGGGGCATATTCATTTGCATACATATATATCTCGTACATATTCATTATGGTTATTCCCCCCAAAAACGAGCTCCTCCACAAAAGCTCACAATATCCTTTCCCAATTCTATTTTTACCCAAAGACTTTGCACAACAGCTTCTCCATGTCCTGCTTCCCTTGCTGCCCTGGATGGTGAAAGGATAGGACTCGGAGTTCGACCTACTCCGCTCACAGGACAAATCCCTCCTCTCAGTACCCTTCTCCACCACCGCCAACTCCAGACTCCGCCCTTTCTGCCTCGCCTCACCCTATGCTTGGAGTAAACTCCCTGAGCCCATACGCCAAGCCCCCTTGCTGCCCATCTTCAAATCCTTACTCAAAGCCCACCTCTTCAATGTCGCCTTCGGCACATAACCATTATACCTCTATTCAGGATATCTAGACTTCCCCAACTTGACATTTCGTCCTTTAGATTGTAAGCGCCTTTGAGTAACATAGTAACATAGTAGATGACGGCAGAAAAAGACCTGCATGGTCCATCCAGTCTGCCCAACAAGATAAACTCATATGTGTATACCTTACCTTGATTTGTACCTGCCTTTTTCAGGGAACAGACTGTACAAGTCTGCCCAGCAGTATTTCCCGCCTCCCAACCACCAGTCCCGCCTCCCATCACCGGCTCTGGCACAGACCGTATAAGTCTGCCCTCCACTATCCTCGCCTCCCAACCACCAACCTCTCTTCCCCACCTGCTCCGCCACCCAATTGCGGCTAAGCTTCTGAGGATCCATTCCTACTGCACAGGATTCCTTTATGGATATCCCACGCATGTGGGACTGTCCTTCTTTGTTAAACTGTACAGCGCTGCGTAACCCTAGTAGCGCTTTAGAAATGTTAAGTAGTAGTAAGTAGTAGTTTTAAGTTAGCAAAGTAAGACAGCAGGGCCTTCCAGCTAGTTTCAGCTATCAGGTAAAACCAGCGTTATAACTGATCGCATCATTCAACAAATTCTTTTGTGTGAGACTCCGGAGTAAAGTCTGGATTCTCAACAGGATCGAACATAATCTCAGCAAAACTCTGCACCTTCTATTCTGTATTACAAACTGCATGTCCCCCCCAAAATAGAGCGAAGCCATAGTCGGCCGTGGCGTATTGATAACGCTGAGCAGCTGAGCAATGAGTTTTTGCTACTAAAACATATACTAATTAAAATTGAAGTCATAAGGAATAATTAATGGCGGATGGAGGTTTTTTGCCTATGATGAGAACGAATGCTCCTTGATACAGAAGGCTAATTGCCACTTCAAGTATTAGCTGTCCTTTGAGGCGTTTTCCTCCATGTTCTCCATTTTTTAACATATTCTTATCCCTCCATGCTGGATAAGAGCACGATGCATGCAGTTAGATAATTAAAAGTTGAAACAGAGTCGTGATTTCCTGAAGGGGACCACCACTACGGTAACCATCATGCTTGCAGGTGTCTTTTAAATGCAGGTACAGTTCCACGAGGGCTCACATACTTGTATGGAAATAAAAGTGTTAAAGTGGGAGTTACACCTTGGTTCCGATGTTCAAAGTCCACTACACTGACCACTAGGCTACTCCGAACACTTGCTTGTTGCTCTGTTAGGAATGACCGTGATACCTGAAGCTGTCATAGAGCCTGTTATCCACCATCACTTTCACTTCTTAGAGGAGAGAGAGGTGGGTCAGTTACCACTAAGAGATGAAGAAGACGTCATGCCTTCATCCCTCCAGTGGTCAGTTGCTCAGTCAGGGCACTTTTTTTGCACCCTGGACGTGATTGAAACAGGTCAAGATAAAAACATCCTTCTCTTTGCCTTGGACGTCTCTTCCCATTCCATTATCCCTGAAAGACGTCCTCATTTTGGGCCTGCCCTAGTCCCACCCGAAACATACCTCCAACAGGCCCCCTTGCTATTTGGATGAACCAGGGGCGTAGCCAGACCTCACGGTGGGAGGGGGCCAGAGCTCGAGGTTGGGGGCACATTTTGAGTGCCGCTTCCCCCCACCGCCTCGCCCCCTCACAAACAAATACCTTTGGTGGCGGGGGTCCCCAACCCCTACCAGCCGAAGCTGCCTTCAGCGCAGTCTCCGGCGCAGCCGCATTCGCAGCCTGCCTTCTTTTCTTCCTTCTTGCTCCTCTTGTGCACTGCATTACTTTTGGGGACCTGTTACTAAGCCGCGTAAGCACCTCTGCGCACCCAACATGCGTCAATTCAGAGTTACCACCTGGCTACCGCTTGGCCCATGAGGTAATTTCGTTTTTTACGCGGTCCGATACAAGCGTCAGAAAATATATTTTCTTTTCTTTTTCTTTATTAAATTTCAGTGTTTACAAGCAATTAAACTTGTGTCCGGAAAAACAGAGCTAGAACAATTCAATATTTCTAAATACATGTAAAAAAAGAAAACAAGTTAAACGTCAAGTAAAACAAAGAAGTAACATTTAGCTCTTTCTCAGACCACTCAAAAAAGGGGAAAGAAAGAAAAAGGGGGCTAACATTTATGAGGAGTCATTTATAAGAGAAAAAAGAAAGAAAGAAATATGGCCTGGTCTTTTTAACACATTAATTTATCTTAACTCAACTAAACAACAGATACTAATTGGGTAATTTTTTTTGATCCAAAAAGAATTTGAGTTGATCGAGTTCAAAGAATACAGTATATTTTATTTTCTGACAGGCAGCGAAAATCGGGTGGTAACTGCAGCTTGATGTACGTAGGCGACTGCTGCATGGTTAAAGCAAGAGGCCTTACAACTAAGTCAATAGCTGGTGGTAAGGTCTCACACCCAAAACGGACACGTGCCTATTTTTCTTTTGCTGCACGTCCATTTTCGGCCAAAATTTTAAAAAAGCCTTTTTACAGGCACGCTGGAAAATGATTCCGTGCGCGTCCATAACACACGCCTACACTACCGCAGCCCATTTTTCAGCGCACCTTAATAAAAGGACCCCTGAATTTGTTAATAAGCTAATCAGCGCCGATAATTGGATGTTAACAAGCAATTGGCACTAATGGGCATTAATTAGAATGTGTGTGCACTATTTGTTAAGCATATTCTGTAATAGTTGAAAAGCGGGCATGGTTATGGGAATAGAATGGGTGGGTGGTGGGCATTTCTAAAATCTATGCGTGTTGTTCTAGAATACGCACGCTCTCGCCTAATTTAAGTGTCAGGGTTTGCACCGGATTTTAGCTGGTGTAATTGACCGTGATTACATTTAATCAAGCAGAGCAGCACTCAGTGTATTCTATAACGTACGCAGAAATCAAGGCGCGCTATATAGAGAATCTAGCCCTTACTGTGAAAGGGCGCGCTGGCATGTACCATGCATAATTTGGTGTGATCTAATTGTACAAGAGGGCTGTTCTGCACATGCATTAGCATTTTATATACCCTGAAGATGTATAAGAGTTGCCTTGTTCTTAGACTATCACCATACTGAGTGGAGGAGTGGCCTAGTGGTTAGTGCACCGGTCTTGCAGTCCAGAAGTGGCCGGGTCAAATCCTGCTGCTGCTCCTTGTGATCTTGGGCAAGTCACTTAACCCTCCGTTGCCTCAGGTACAAACTTAGATTGTGAGCCCTCCTGGGACAGAGAAATAGAAGCCTGCCCTTGCAGATCAGCAGTGCGGCCGCGCAGGCTTCTGTTTCTGTGAGTCTGACATCCTGCACGTACGTGCAGGATGTCAGACTCACAGAAGCAGAAGCCTGCGTGGCCGCGTTGCTGATCTGCAAGGGCAGGCTTCTACGTGGAATGTTGCTAATGGAGGAGTAGCCTAGTGGTTAGTGCAGTGGAACATCGAACGTTGCTACTATTTGAGATTCTAGATGGAATGTTGCTATTATTGGTGATTCTACACAGAATGTTGCTAGTGGAGGAGTGGCCTAGTGGTTAGTGCACCGGTCTTGCAGTCCAGAAGTGGCCGGGTCAAATCCCGCTGCTGCTCCTTGTGATCTTGGGCAAGTCACTTAACCCTCCATTGCCTCAGGTACAAACTTAGATTGTGAGCCCTCCTGGGACAGAGAAACAGAAGCCTGCCCTTGCAGATCAGCAGTGCGGCCGCGCAGGCTTCTGTTTCTGTGAGTCTGACATCCTGTACGTGCAGGATGTCAGACTCACAGAAGCAGAAGCCTGCATGGCCGTGTTGCTGATCTGCAAGGGCAGGCTTCTACGTGGAATGTTGCTAATGGAGGAGTAGCCTAGTGGTTAGTGCAGTGGAACATCGAACGTTGCTACTATTTGAGATTCTAGATGGAATGTTGCTATTATTGGTGATTCTACACAGAATGTTGCTAGTGGAGGAGTGGCCTAGTGGTTAGAGCACTGGTCTTGCAATCCAGAGGTGGCTGGTTCAAATCCCACCACTGCTCCTTGTGACCTTGTGCAAGTCACTTAACTCTCCATTGCCTCAGGTACAAACTTAGATTGTGAGCCCTCCTGGGACAGAGACATATCCAAAGTACCTGAATGTAACTCACCTTGAGCTACTACTGAGAAAGGTGTGGGCAAAATCTAAATAAATAAAGATTCTAGAATTCTAAAGAATAACAAGATTCCATGCAGAATTTGTGTAGCAACATTCCATGTAGAACTCCAAAGAGTAACAAGATTCTTTGGGGTGGAGGAGTGGCCTAGTGGTTAGAGCACCAGTCTTGCAATCCAGAGGTGGCCGGTTCAAAGCCCACAGCTGCTCCTTGTGATCTTGGGCAAGTCACTTAACTCTCCATTGCCTCAGGTACAAACTTAGATTGTGAGCCCTCCTGGGACAGAGAAATATCCAGAGTACCTGAATGTAACTCACCTTGAGCTACTACTGAAAAAGGTGTGGGCAAAATCTAATTAAATAAATACTGATCATGCTGCTTAGTAGGATTTCATGTTGATCATTGCCTCCAGCTATGAACTTATGCACGTCCTCACCTATGTAAACCCTTCCTAATCGTACTACCAGAACCTATAGTGCGAAGAAAATCTAAAGCACTGTTGAATTGCATTGACTAATGAAGTCAATAATGAGGTTAGACAGGCAGAAGACCTGCTAAGTCTGTTAATTCACTCAAAATTAATCTTTTGCCAGTCTTTTTATTGTATTTCAGACAGCGGTATGGTAGATGGCATGACAGACGCTCACTGATAAAGCATGCCCAGCATTTCAATCTTTATGACATATTTTCATATATTATTAGCTTATTGTTCTATGTAATAGCATATTTTCAGATTCTCATTAACACTTCTGTCTTTATCATATAAGGGGGATGGGACGACTTCCCTAGAGGGAAAAGAGACGGCTGAGGGGGATATGACAGAGGTCTATAAAAGATTGAGGACCCTGTTTACTAAGGTGCGTTAGCATTTTTAACACGCCTAAAATTAGTGCACTTGCTAACCGTGTAGGTGCCTATAGGGACGAAGTAGGCACATACACAGTTAACACGCGTTAAAAATGTTAACGCACCTATAACGCGGCTTAGTGAACGGGGCCCTGAGTGAAATGGAACAGGTAGAGGTGAATCGCTTGTTTCCTCTTTCCAAAAATACTAGGACTAGGGGGTCATGCAATGAAGCTACCAAGTAGTAAGTTTAAAACAAGTTTAAAACAAACTGGAGACAATCTTTCTTCACTTAACATGCAATTTAAACTCTGGAATTCTTTGCCATAGAATGTGGTAAAAGCAGTTAGCTTAGCAGTGTTTAAAAAAGGTTTGGCTAACTCCTTAAAAGAACATCCATAAGCCATCTTTCTAAGATAAGCAGCATAAAATCATTCTTACTGTTCTGGGATCTTGCCAGGTACTTGTGACCTGGATTGGCCAGTATTGGAAAAAGGATACTGGGCTTGATGGACTTTCTGTCTGTTCCAGTATGGCAACACTTATGTTCTTATGTTACTGTTTAGATGGTTAAAAAAAAAAATCCCCCCGCATATACACAGATAAAAGAAGCAGCTTGCTCGGAAAACATAACGCCTTCTTGAATACTACTACTACTACTATTTAGCATTTCTATAGCGCTACAAGGCATATGCAGCGCTGCACAAGCATAGAAGAAAGACAGTCCCTGCTCAAAGAGCTTACAATGTAATAGACAAAAAATAAATAAAGTAAGCAAATCAAATCAATTAATGTGAACAGGAAGGAAGAGAGGAGGCTAGGTGGAGGCGAGTGGTTACAAGTGGTTACGAGTCAAAAGCAATGTTAAAGAGGTGGGCTTTCAGTCTAGGTTTAAAGGTGGCCAAGGATGGGGCAAGACGTAGGGGCTCAGGAAGTCTATTCCAGGCATAGGGTGCAGCGACACAGAAGGCGCGAAGTCTGGAGTTGGCAGTAGCGGAGAAGGGAACAGGTAAGAAGGATTTATCCAGGGAACGGAGTGCACGGGAAGGGGTGTAGGGAAGGACGAGTGTGGAGAGATACTGGGGAGCAGCAGAGTGAGTACATTTATAGGTTAGTAGAAGAAGTTTGAACAGGATGCGAAAACGGATAGGGAGCCAGTGAAGGGTCTTGAGGAGAGGGGTAGTATGAGTAAAGCGACCCTGGCGGAAGATGAGACGGGCAGCAGAGTTTTGAACCGACTGGAGAGGGGAGAGGTGACTAAGTGGGAGGCCAGTAAGAATCAGATTGCAATAGTCTAAACGAGAGGTGACAAGGGTGTGGATGAGGGTTTTGGTAGAGTGCTCGGAAAGAAAGGGGCGGATTTTACGGATGTTGTAAAGAAAGAAACGACAGGTCTTGGCGATCTGCTGGATATGAGCAGAGAAGGAGAGAGAAGAGTCAAAGATGACCCCAAGGTTTCGAGCTGAGGAGACGGAGAATGAGAGAGCCATCAACAGAAATAGAAAACGGGGGTAGCGGGGAGGTGGGCATATACATGTGGACATTCTCAAGGTAGAGCATGGGTAGAACTGCGGTGATATCCACTCTTATTCATTTGCCCCCAGATTCTATAAAGGTCACACAAATTTACAAAGTAAGGGGTCCTTTTACTACCGCGTTAAAATTCACTACCACTGGGCACGCTCAGGTGTCCCGCAGTAATTTCAGGATCGGCATGTGCTACCCTGTGCTAAACGTTTTTTATTTTTTAGTGCTGGAGCGTGATTGGGGGCTGGGCATGGATATGCTAAAATGTAGCACATGAGCATTGCTGTGTGCTAATTGATTAGAGCAGGATTAGCACGTGAGCTCCTTACCACCTACAAAAGGGGTGGCAGTAAGGGCTCATGTGTTAATGGGGAAAATAGCGTGTGGACAATATTGGGGAAAATAGAGAAACCTGCCTTTTATGTGCAGTGCTAAAAGTGGCCTCAGCACATGAGAAAGACCCGTGTTGAGTCTACTGCAGGCCACATTTAGTAACTGCCTGGTAAAAAGGCCCCTAAATTTGTGATGCTAATTCGCACTGTTCAGGACTGACCTGCAGATCTGCCTATGGGCTATTCTATAACCAGGGGCGTAGCCAGACTTCGGCGGGAGGGGGGGTCCAGAGCCCGAGGTGAGGTGGCACATTTTAGCCCTCCCCCAGCCGCTGACCTGCCCCCCGCCATTGCTAACCCCCCGCCACCAACTTTGACCCCCGCGCCATTGTCGACCCCCCCCCCCACCGACGACCCAACGAACCCCCCTCCCGCCGCCGCCTACCTTTGCTGGTGGGGGACCCCAACCCCCGCCAGTCGAGCTGAGGTCCTCTTCTTCCCAATCCCGCGCACGGCTTCGTTCTAGTCTGACGTCCTGCACGTTCTACGTGTAGGACGTCAGCCTCACAGAAACAGAACGAAGCGTTGCAGATCAGCCAGCTACGGACGTCAGACTCACAGAAACAGAACGAAGCCTGGCAGATCAGCCAGCGACGAACATCAGACTCACAGAAACAGAACGAAGCCTTGCAGATCAGCCAGCGACAGACGTCAGACTCACAGAAACAGAACGAAGCCTTGCAGATCAGCCAGCGACGGACGTCAGACTCACAGCAACAGAACGAAGCCTGGCAGATCAGCCAGCGACCAACATCAGACTCACAGAAACAGAACGAAGCCTTGCAGATCAGCCAGCGACGGACGTCAGACTCACAGAAACAGAACGAAGCCTTGCAGATCAGCCAGCGACGGACGTCAGACTCACAGAAACAGAACGAAGCCTGGCAGATCAGCCAGCGACGAACATCAGACTCACAGAAACAGAACGAAGCCTTGCAGATCAGCCAGCGACCAACATCAGACTCACAGAAACAGAACGAAGCCTTGCAGATCAGCCAGCGACGGACGTCAGACTCACAGATACAGAACGAAGCCTGGCAGATCAGCCAGCGACCAACATCAGACTCACAGAAACAGAACGAAGCCTTGCAGATCAGCCAGCGACGGACGTCAGACTCACAGAAACAGAACGAAACCTGGCAGATCAGCCAGCGACGAACATCAGACTCACAGAAACAGAACGAAGCCTGGCAGATCAGCCAGCGACGGACGTCAGACTCACAGAAACAGAACGAAGCCTGGCAGATCAGCCAGCGACGAACATCAGACTCATAGAATCAGAATGAAACCTTGCAGATCAGTCAGCAAAGGAGGTCAGACTCACAGAAACAGAACGAAGCCTTGCAGATCAGCCAGCAACGGACGTCAGGCTCACAGAAACAGAACGAAGCCTTGCAGATCAGCCAGCAATGGAAGTCAGACTCGTGCAGGACGTCAGACTAGAACAAAGCCTTGCACAGGATTGGGAAGAAGAGGACCTCGGCTCGGCTGGTGGGGGTTGGGGTCCCCTGCCAGCAAAGGTAGGCGGCAGTGGGAGATGGGTCGTTGGGTCATCGGCAGGGGGTCCAGTGGCAAATCTACGGGGGCCCAGGCCCCCGTGGCCCCATAGTGGCTGCGCCCCTGTCTAAAACACTGCGCACTTAACAGGGTCCTTACTGTCAGTAAGATTTGACTCAACACGGGCAGTGTTTCGGCCACTAGGCCTGCATCAGAAGTCTAAAATATTAACACAAACAAATGTCTTTAAAGAAAGGGCCAGCTTAACCATTGGACCAGGTGAGGCTGTGGCCCAAGGCACGAAAATACCCAGCCTCTGAGCTCACCTGGTCTACATCTTAAGTTTTTCTCTACCCCCCCCCCCCCACCCCACCCCACCCATTCAATCTCTGCCCTTCTCTCCCCTTCCCCTTCCCCCTAGGGTCTGGCACTGCTATCTCACCTCTCTCCTGCCTCCTCTGATGCAATTTCCTGTGAGCAGGGTGCAGCAGAGGGAAGATCCAGGGACTGGCCGAAGGCAGCTCATCATGCTGCTGGCGATGGACGTAAACTTTACAGGACCGCGAGGGAGAAAGAGAGGTGAGGGAGTAGTGCCAGACCCGCAGGGAGAGAGAAAGAGAGACTGGACTGAGGGAGGGGAGAGATGCCATCCCAGGTGAGGGAGACATGCCGAACCTGCTCCATGATGCGACCGCACCTTGCGTATTGCGTTCAGTTTTGATCGCCGTATCTTAAAAAAGATACAGCGGAATTAGAAAAGGTTCAAAGAAGAGCAACCGAAATGATAGGGGATGGAACTCCTCTCATATGAGGAAATCTAAAGAGGTTTCACATAAAGGAACATCAGCGTTCACAGGAGGAGCAAGAAGAAAGACGAGCAGGGCAGCGAACGCGGCTGCGCCAGAGACCGTTGCTGAAAAAGGCTTCGGCTGGCGGGGGTTGGGGACCCCCGCCAGCCTAGCCAGGTGCCCGGATAAAATTTGCGGGGGCCCAGGTCCCCCATAGCTACTCCCCTGGGCAGAAGACGGCAGATGAGATTTTCAGGCGAGGAGACCAGCAACACTCAAATGCTTTTCTGCTGCCTTTTCTTGTTATTGTAATTCTGTTCTGTTTTCTTTTATATAGTTTTATTATACACCACGTTGTTGTTTCTTCTATAATGTAGTATATTAAAATAAATTGAAATTTGCACATGTGCATAAATGCCAAATTTCTGCCTCCGCACTATTCTCTAAATATGTGATTATCGTACATAGCGGGGGGAAATCTATAAACATCCAGACCACCGAAACACAACCTAAATAATCATGAAATCGGAAAACAATAATGCAAACTTTTCACTGTCCAATCCACCCCATACAAACTGTAAACGCAGACTACATAAGTACATAAGTATTACCATACTGGGAAAGACCAAAGGTCCATCGAGCCCAGCATCCAGTTTCCAACAGTGGCAAATCCAGGTCACAAATACCTGGCAAGATCCCAAAACAGTACAATGCATTTGATGCTGCTTATCCCAGAAATAGTGGATTTTCCCCAAGTCCATTTAATAACGGTCTATGGACTTTTCATTTAGGAAGCCGTCCAAACCTTTTTTAAACTCCGCTACGCTAACCGCCTTTACCACATTCTCTGGCAACGAATTCCAGAGTTTAATTACACGTTGAGTGAAGAAAAATTTTCTCCGATTCGTTTTAAATTTACTACATTGTAGCTTCATCGCATGCCCCCTAGTCCTAGTATTTTTGGAAAGAGTAAACAGATGCTTCACATCTACCCGTTCAACTCCACTCATTATTTTATAGACCTCTATCATATCTTCCCTCAGCTGCCTTTTCTCCAAGCTGAAGAGTCCTAGCCACTATAGCCCTTCCTCATAGGGAAGTCGTCCCATCCCCTTTACCATTTTCGTCGCCCTTCCCTGTACCTTTTCTAATTCCACTATATCTTTTTTTTGAGATGCCGTGAGCAGAATTGAACACAATATTCAAGGTGCGGTCGCACCATGGAGTGATACAAAGGTATTATAATGTCCTCATTTTTGTTTTCCATTCCTTTCCTAATAATACCTAACATTCTATTTGCTTTTTTAGCCGCAGCAGCACACTGAGCAGAAGGTTTGAACATATCATCAACGACGACACCTAGATCCCTTTCATAGTCTGTGACGCCTAATGTGGAACCTTGCATGATGTAGCTATAATTCAGGTTCCTCTTTCCCACGTGCATCACTTTGCACTTCCTCACATTAAACGTCATCTGCCAGTTAGACGCCCAGTCTTGAAAGGTCCTCTAGTAATTTTTCACAATCCTCCTGCAATTTAACAACTTTGAATAACTTGGTATCATCAGCAAATTTAATTACCTCACTAGTTACTCCCATCTCTAGGTCATTCATAAATATGTTAAAAAGCAGCGGCCCCAGCACGGACCCCTGGGGGTCCATTGAAAATACTGACCATTTAACCCTACTCTGTTTTCCATCTTTTAACCAGTTTTCAATCCACAATAGAACACTACCTCCTATCCCATGATTCTCCAATTTCCTCTGGAGTCTTTCATGAGGTACTTTGTCAAACTCCTTTTGAAAGTCTAGATACACAATCCTGCTTATAATCGAACGAGAAAAACGCCCAAGTTCCGACCTAAATCGGAAGATGGACGTTTATCTCACAAAAACGAATAAAGCGGTATAATCGAAAGCCGATTTTTGGACGTTTTCAACTGCACTCCGTTGCGGATGCGGACAAAGTTGATGGGGGCGTGTCAGAGGTGTGGCGAAGGCGGAACTGGGGCGTGGTTATCTGCCGAACAAAGATGGGCGCATTTCACCGATAATGGGAAAAAAGTATGCGTTTTTAGCTAGAATTTAGGACACTTTTCCTGGACCCTGTTTTTTCACGAATAAGGCCCCAAAAAGTGCCCTAAATGACCAGATGACCACTGGAGGGAATCGGGGATGACCTCCCCTGACTCCCCCAGTGGTCACTAACCCCCTCCCACCACAAAAAATGATGTTTCACAACTTTTTATTTTCACCCTCAAATGTCATACCCAGCTCCCTGGCAGCAGTATGCAGGTCACTGGAGGAGTTGTTAGGGGGTGCAGTGGACTTCAGGCAGGTGGAGCCAGGCCCATCCCCCCTACCTGTTACAATTGTGCTGCTTAATGCTTATTAGTCGTCCAACCCCCCCAAACCCACTGTACCCACATGTAGGTGCCCCCCTTCACCCCTTAGGGCTATAGTAATGGTGTAGACTTGTGGGCAGTGGGTTTTGAGGGGGATTTGGGGGGCTCAACACACAAGGGAAGGGTGTTATGCACCTGGGAGCTCTTTTACCTTTTTTTTTGGTTTTGTAAAAGTGCCCCCTAGGGTGCCCGGTTGATGTCCTGGCATGTGAGGGGGACCAGTGCACTACGAATCCTGGCCCCTCCCACGAACAAATGCCTTGGATTTATTCGTTTTTGAGCTGGGCGCTTTCATTTTCCATTATCGCTGAAAAACAAAAACGCCCAGCTCACACATTGTTGAATAAAACATGGGCGTCTATTTTTTCCCAAAATACGGTTCGGTCCACCCCTTCACGGACCCGTTCTTGGAGATAAACGCCCATGGAGATAGGCGTTTTCGTTCAATTATGCCCCTCTATATCAACTAGCTCATCTTTATCCACATGTTTGTTCACCCCTTCAAAAAAAATATAGTAGATTGGTGAGGCAAGATTTCCCTTCACTAAATCCATGTTGACTTTTTCTCATTAATCCATGCTTTTGAATATGCTCTGTAACTTTTAGAGTGGAGGTTAGGTAGTGGTTAGTGCAGTGGACTTTGATACTGGGGAACTGAGATCAATTCCCACTGCAGCTCCTTGTGACCTTGGGCAAATCAGTTAACCCTCTGTTGCCCCTGGTACAAAATAAGTACCTGAATATATGTAAACTGCTTTGAATGTAGTTGCAAAAATCTCAGAAAGGCAGCCCCATTTCCTTTTATAATAGTCTCTACCATTTTGCCCAGCACCGACGTCAGACTCACCGGTCTATAATTTCCTGGATCTCCTCTGGAATCTTTTTTAAAAATTGGCGTTACATTGGCCACCCTCCAATCTTGCAGTACCACACTCAATTTTAAGGATAAATTACATATTACTAACAATAACTCCGCAAGTTCATTTTTCAGTTCTATCAGTACTCGTGATGAATACCATCTGGTCCAGGAGATTTGCTACTCTTCAGTTTGTAGAACTGCCCCATTACATCCTCCAGGTTTACAGAGAATTCATTAAGTTTCTCTGATTCGTCAGCTTTGAATCCATTTCTGGCACTGGTATCCCATCCAAATCTTCCTCGGTGAAGACCGAAGCAACGAATTCATTTAATCTCTCCGCTACGGCTTTGTCGTCCCTGATCACCTCTTTTACTCCTCAGTCAATTGTACTAAGCATTCTATATTCAATTACTCCAGAATCTGTAACCATCTCTCTGGGAACATGTAAGGCACATTGAACCTACCAATGAGTGGGAAAATGTGGGATACAAATGCAATAAATAAATAAATATAAATGGCGCACATAATTAGATGCCGGGAAAATTCGCACTAAATTGGTATTTTGCAAAGGGTGCTCTGCATGGAATGCCCTTTATAGAATACTAGTGTTGCACGGATCTTGCGAATAACTTTGGGCACTGAACCTACGACTGCTGAAACCTAGTGTAAATGTTGGCACACAACCAGAGCCACCGAGAGACTGAGCCGGGCCTAGGTCGCCCCCCAACCCACCCCCAATCGCTACTGCTGTCTCCTCCCTCTCCTGCTCCCAGGCCACCGGCACCGCAGTCCCGTCTCCACCTGCCTACCCTCAGTTCCCTCGACAGCCTCCTTCTGTCTGCCACTGGGCCCCCTGCGTTTAAAAAAAAAATCTCTAAATTGGCAGAACAGCGCCAGCGAGCAGCGCCTTGCATCTGTATGAAAGCGGCAGATCAATTCACCGCGGGCGTTGCCTCACTGTGTCCTGCCCTCATCTGATGTAACTTCCTATTTCCGGCTCATACTTGTTTTCTTCACAATTCACCCTAATGAGAACAGTGGAAATTTGGGTACATTGAGTCCTGAATCATTATAATCAGAAGTCTCTGTATACGTCTCTGGTTAGGCTCCATTTAGAGTATTGTGTGCAGTTCTGGAGACTGCACCTACGGAAAGATATAAACAGGACGGAGTCGGTCCAGAGGGGGACTAGAAAATTAGTAAGCGATCTTGAACACAAAAAATATAGGGACAGGCTCATGTATGCGCTGGAAGAGAGGAGGGAGATATGATAGAGATGATTAAATATCTCAAGGGTATTAATGTACAGGAAGTGAGCCTTTTTCAACAGTAGGAAAGCTCTGGATCAAGGGGGCATACTACGAAGGAACAGTGGCGATCCTAGGTCGGCTGGCACCTGGGGCGGATCGCCACTGCGCACCCCCCCCTCCCCGGGTGCAGCGGCATCCGTCCCCACAGGGTGCAGCACGACACCCCCTCCGGCGCAATGACACCCCCCCTCCCTGGTGCATCAAGCCCCACCCCCCCCCCCGGTGCATTCTTGGCTGCTGGAGGGTACAGAGAGCAGCCGCGTGCCTGTCAGCTCCGCTGACTCCCTCTGCCCCGGAACAGAAAGTAACCTGTTCCGGGGCAGAGGGATTAGGGAACCAGCAGAGCCGACAGGCGCACAGCTGCTCTCTGCACCCTCCAGCAGCATGCACCTGGGGCAGACTGCCCCCACCGCCCCGCCCTTGCTACGCCACTGAGAAGGAATAGGCTTAGGAGCTATCAAAGAAAGTATTATTTCACAGAAAGGGTGGTGGAGGCGTGGAATAGCCTCCCGGTGGAGGTTGTGGAGTCAAGAACTGTGTCAGAATTTAAAAAGGCATGGGATAAGCACGTGGGATCGCTTAGGAAAAGGAAGAGTTAGGAGTTACAGAGGATGGACCATCTGGCCTTTATCTGCCGTCATGTTTCTATGTTTCTAAGTCACATGTAAACAATCCAGGAATGCGGCTTTGCAAATCCAGGATGGTTAAATAACTTTAGATCTACTTCGCCTTTCAGTGTGTCTTATCAGCACACATTTTTAACCCATCTCTTACATGAAGTAGCACCTGTTATATTCCTACAAGGAGTGTCCAGACTTTCCATATGTTTAATCCTCTTTTTAGGATGGGCAACAGGTGTTCAATGGAACAAAACCATAAGCTCGCCGATCGACACCTGCTCGTGGCTGCCTCGGGTTTTGAGTTTCTAAAAGGGCTAATTGCATGCATTTTTTATGGACAATAAATGACAACTTTCAAATATCAGAAAAAAAAAAAAAAAAACACTTTAAAATGTAATGTGACAGCCTTGTAGCATTTCCAGTGAATACAGGAACAAACACCTCCTGATTGGCTTCAGTGTAATGTTGTTCAGAGAATCAAACACCTTTTACCCCCCACAGAATGGAGATAGGGGGGGGGGGGGGTAATCCCATAATTAATAGCTGCAACTGAATGGAAGATGTGCTGATCCAGGGAAAACCTACTCTCCTGCAGAGGAGGGGATCAAACACCAGGGATTTAGAAGGTTGTTTAATTTCCAGTTGGCGTCTTCCTCTTTCCACAGGCAGTAATGCTGTGCAGAGAGATTTGGATTCTTGCACGAAATCTCTCCCACGGTTCCAAATAAGATGTTTCTCTCTTTGACGGACAAGAGAGGTCTTTGGGAATCGCTGAAGTTGCACAGTATGCCTGTCTAGAGCTAATGGATGCCAAGAACGACCAGAGAGATGCGTGTGCCACACAGCAGGACCTGCTCTTCAACAATACATCCTCACGTATAAGACGAGGTCTTGGAAACAGTTGTGTCTGGGGAAACCTGAGAGCTGGTTGTTGTTTTTTTTTTTTTTTTGGAATATGTGCTATGATTTGATCACACTAAACTTCCAATTGTAGCTGGGTGGCTGGGAGAAAAATGACAGTGGGAACAAGGCGGGGAGATTTCAGCCAACTCGTTCAGCAATAGTTGCAAATGTGCTTCCCTGGACGTGAGTACGTGCATATGTTACCGCTTTCTCAAAGCCTCTCAACAGTTGTTTTCAAAAATACAGACCCATATTTGAGTATGGTGGGTAGAAGCTATTTTTTTAAATCTAGTCCAAAATTCTGCTGCACGACTAATATTCCGCCAATGTCGTTATGCTCATATTAGCCCTCTCCTCAAGTCACTTCACTGGCTTCCTATCCATTTCTGCATACAGTTCCAACTCCTCTTATTGACCTATAAGTGCATTCGCTCTGCAGCTCCTCAGTACCTCTCCACTCTCATCTCTCCTTACATTCCTCCCCGGGAACTCCGTTCACTGGGTAAATCTTTCTTATCTGCACCCTTCTCCTCCACTGCTAACTCCAGACTCCGTTCCTTTTATCTTGCTGCACCATATGCCTGGACTAGACTTCCTGAGCCGGTATGTCAAGCTCCATCTCTGGCCGTCTTCAAATCTAAGCTAAAAGCCCACCTTTTTGAAGCTGCTTTTAACTCCTAACCCTTATTCACTTGTTCAGAACCCTTATTTTATCATCTCTTATTTGTCCTGTTTGTCTGTCCTAATTAGATTGTAAGCTCTGTCGAGCAGGGATTGTCTCTTCATGTTCAAGTGTACAGCGCTGCGTACGTCTAGTAGCGCTTTAGAAATAACTAGTAGTAGTAGTAATAGCCACTCTAAGCCTCACTAAAGAAATACAGATATGAAGCAACATTGTGCAATCCAGATATTGGAAATTCTGTTTGTTCTACTAATATGCTGACTCCCTCCCCCCGGATTCTATATACGGCGCCCAGAGTTGGGCATGCTCCTGGGATGCGCACACATCTTAATTGGCTAATGAGTTGTGAACCATTAATAATTGGATGCTAACTACCGATTATTGAGAGAGTAGCCTCAATGGTTAGTGCAGCGGGCTTTGAGCCTAGCAACACGCGTTCAATTCCCACCGCAGCTCCTTGTGACCTTGGGCAAGTCACTTACGGGGCCTTTTTACTAGGCCACCTAGGCACCTACGCATGCCCAATGCACACCAATTCAGAACTACCGCCCGGTTTACCGCGTGGCCCTGGCGGTAATTAAATTTTTTTGCATGCGGCGCTAACTTGGCAATAATCGGCAGTGCACACACACTGATGATTACTGTCCGGTTAACGCATGAGACCTTACCGCTAACTCAACGGGTGGCAGTAAGGTCTCAGGCCCAAAATGGATGCGCGCCAATCAGGGGCGTACCCAGACTTCGGCAGCAGGGGGGTCCAGAGCCTGAGGTGAGGGGGCACTTTAGCCCCCCCCGCCATTACCTACTTTGACCCCTCCTGCCGCAGACCCCCATCCCGCCGCCAACCTGCCATCACCTACCTTTGCTGGCGGGGGACCCCAACCCCCACCAGCCGAGGTCCTTGTACGCGCAGGACGTCAGAAACAGAAGGAAGCCTTTTGCGAGAAGAAGAGGACCTCGGCTGGTGGGAGTTGGGGTCCCCCGCCAGCAAAGGTAGGCGATGGCGGGTTGGCGGCATGAGGGGGGGTTGGGCGGGTTGTCAGCAGGGGGTCCAGAGCCAAATCTATGGGGGGCCCAGGCCCCCCCAGGCCCCACGTAGCTACGCCACTGGCACCAATGTTTATTTTGCTGCACGTCCATTTTCAGCCAAAAAAGGCCTTTTTTTTTGCAGGTGCGCTGAAAAATGGACTTGTGCACATCCAATAAGCAAAAAAAAGGAGGTAAAAAACATAAGTACATAAGTAATGCCATACTGGGAAAAGACCAAGGGTCCATCGAGCCCAGCATCCTGTCCTCGACAGCGGCCAATCCAGGCCGAGGGCACCTGGCAAGCTTCCCAAACGTACAAACATTCTATACATGTTATTCCCGAAATTGTGGATTTTTCCCAAGTCCATTTAGTAGCGGTCTATGGTGTCGTGAGATATGAAACAAAAAAAGTGAGGAGAAACTAAGGAGGATACCGAAAAAAAAAAACTTTATTGAGTATTTAAAACCGACCCGACACGGCCGTGTTTCGGCCCTAAGGCCTGCCTCAGGGGTCTTGACCAATCTAAGTAATAACTAATACATGATAAATGATAAACATAAATATATTGTGTGTAATTTAGAAATGAAATAGCAGTAAAATTCATTAGACATATACTGAACAAGTCATTTATAATACGAACAAACATCTAAAAATTTAGACTAACAGTGAAGAAATAAAACGCATGGTATAAGATATATATGAATATTATAAAATGAGTGTTCTATCTTAACAAGAATAAAAGGTTTTTATCCCCCTAAAAACCTTTTAGAAACAGACAATAATTCATATCTCTCTATATAAAAGGCAACACCAACGTTCTATGAAGCCTCCAGCCGGAAGTGTGAAGGGGGCGAGATATCCGGTTTCCCTATGAGTGTCTGCCCCGCCCTCTCTGTAACACAGTCAGTGAAGGAAAACAGCAGAGCACGAAATCAAATCGCTGGCTCTGTAACAGTGAAGGACTCAGAGGGGGGAGGGGAGAGAGGCCAGAGGGCAGGGACACACACACTCCCACATGCACAGAGAAGAAAACATTGCTAGCCCCCGTTTCATTTGCATCAGAAACGGGGCTTTTTTACTAGTGTATACATAAATAATGGAAAGGATCACTGTAATGAAAACAGAAAAGTTATTATTATTAAATGTAATACATGCGCCTACAGCAGCGCAGGCCATTTTTCGGCACACCTTAGTAAAAGGACCCCTTAATCCTTCTCCATTGCCCCAGGTACAAAAACCTAGATAGTGAGCCCTCTAGGGACAGAAAAAATATCTGCATATAGCCTCGGATTCTGTATAGCACGCCTAGAGATCCATGCCAAAATCCAATCGTATACAACGAACAGAACCGAATTGGCTTAAAACGTTAATGAGCGTTAATAACTACTACTACTACTACTATTTAGCATTTCTATAGCGCTACAAGGCATACGCAGCACTGCACAAACATAGAAGAAAGACAGTCCCTGCTCAAAGAGCTTACAATCTAATTAGGACAGACAAACAGGACAAATAAGGGATAAGGACAAAGGGTAGCAAGATTCCGGAATCCCAAAGAGTAGCAAGATTCCGGAACTCAAATAATAGCAAGATTCCGGAATCCCAAAGACTACTACTACTACTTATAATTTCTATAGCGCTACAAGGCATACGCAGCGCTGCACAAACATAGAAGAAAGACAGTCCCTGCTCAAAGAGCTTACAATCTAATAGACAAAAAAATAAAGTAAGCAAATCAAATCAATTAATGTGGACGGGAAGGAAGAGAGGAGGGTAGATGGAGGCGAGTGGTTATGAGTCAAAAGCAATGTTAAAGAGGTGGGCTTTCAGTCTAGATTTAAAGGTGGCCAAGGATGGGGCAAGACGAAGGGGCTCAGGAAGTTTATTCCAGGCGTAGGGTGCAGCGAGACAGAAGGCGCGAAGTCTGGAGTTGGCAGTAGTGGAGAAGGGAACAGATAAGAAGGATTTATCCATGGAGCGGAGTGCACGGGAAGGGGTGTAGGGAAGGACGAGTGTGGAGAGATACTGGGGAGCAGCAGAGTGAGTACATTTATAGGTTAGTAGAAGAAGTTTGAACAGGATGCGAAAACGGATAGGGAGCCAGTGAAGGGTCTTGAGGAGAGGGGTAGTATGAGTAAAGCGACCCTGGCGGAAGATGAGACGGGCAGCAGAGTTTTGAACCAACTGCAGAGGGGAGAGGTGACTAAGTGACAATCTAATTGACAAAAATAAAGCAAACAAATCAATTAATGTGTACAGGAAGGAGGAGAGGAGGGTAGGTGGAGGCGAGTGGTTATGAGTCAAAAGCAATGTTAAAGAGGTGGGCTTTCAGTCTAGATTTAAAGGTGGCCAAGGATGGGGCAAGACGTAGGGGCTCAGGAAGTTTATTCCAGGCGTAGGGTGCAGCGAGACAGAAGGCGCGAAGTCTGGAGTTGGCAGTAGTGGAGAAGGGAACAGATAAGAAGGATTTATCCATGGAGCGGAGTGCACGGGAAGGGGTGTAGGGAAGGACGAGTGTGGAGAGATACTGGGGAGCAGCAGAGTGAATACATTTATAGGTTAGTAGAAGAAGTTTGAACAGGATGCGAAAACGGATAGAAAGCCAGTGAAGGGTCTTGAGGAGAGGGGTAGTATGAGTAAAGCGACCCTGGCGGAAGATGAGACGGGCAGCAGAGTTTTGAACCACTCTAACAAGCACTAATTGGCAATAATTAGAATTTATACGCACAACTTGCTAAACGCTTCCTGTAATGCAGTGCGCCTAACTTCTGACGGGCACAGGCAAAAAGGGACACCCGGTAGCAGCACACTTATGATGTGGCTGGCAGGGATCCCCAAGCCCCATCAGCTGAAAATGCCCAACAACTTTCCCTCCTGCAAATCTTGTAAATAGCAGATCGTCGCCTGCAGCGAGCAGTGACGGATACATGCTACTCGCACCAGCTCCACAGCCTTCTCTCTGACTTATTCCTGCCTATGCGGAAACAGGAAGTTGCGTCAGTGGGAAGGCTGTGGGACCAACATGAGAAGTGTATTAGTTGCTGGTTGCTGCCGGTGAAAATCTGCTATTTAAAAGGTATGCGGGAGAGGGAGATGTTTGAGAGACCGTATGGCATGTAAGTGAGAGAAGGAGAGACCAAATCACCTGTGGGATGGGGTGGGGATCTTCTGCCCAACCAGCTTGGGCCCAGGGCCACCCAAAATTGGGTGTCTGGCTACGCCCCTGTAGTAGAATCTCCCCTATAACGTGTACTGCGCTGTGTATGTCTAGTAGCGCTATAGAAATGAATAGTAGTAGTCAGTACATTTTTCTAGCAAAAAAGGTGCCGGTACTCAAATGCTAGACCACCCTTCAGGGGTGGGATAATCACTGAGGGACCCACCCCACAATAGTCAGACCCCCCTGCAACCAGTCACAGAATCTATGACAAGGCAGAATCGGTGTGTAGAGCCTGAGCTCTTTCATTAAAACTTGGGGTCCATGGGTCAATTTTAGCAGACAATGGAAAAGGTGCCGTTACTCAGTACCCCCAAGTACCCCCTCAAAAAAAGTCCTGGTACTAGTAGTACCGATTAGGATCTGGATATACATCGGACTGCACTTTTCTATACTGTTGGGTGGCTAAATCCCGATAGCGTGCATCCCAAAAGGGGAAGTGACCATGAGAGGGGCATGGGTGGGTCAGGGGAATTCCAAAAAGTTGCTGACAGTGTGATAGAATACTCAGGCACCAGGATTTACACCAGGTTTCAGCAGGCACAATTTTTCCAGTGTCCATATTTGAGTACCATTAATGTACATCATTACCCTTTTTAATAGAAAAATAAACTCCTTTGCATCATTTCTATATTTTACAGATGCACACAACACTGTACAGCCAAATGTAAGAGTCTGACCTGTGGAGCTTACAGACTGTTAGAGGGGCCTGGAACGGAAAGCGTCTGGGCAGCTGAACAGAGCCATTGATTTTGAATGGGGAGAACGTTCTCTCTTTTGATGATAAGTACATAAGTAGATAAGTATTGCCATACTGGGAAAGACCAAAGGTCCATGAAGCCCAGCATCCTGTTTCCAACAGTGGCCAATCCAGTTCACAAATACCTGGCACGATCCCCAAAAAAGTACAAAACATTTTATACTGCTTATCCCAGAAATAGTGGATTTTTCCCAAGTCCATTTAATAACGGTCCATGGACTTTTCCTTTAGGAAGCCGTCCAAACCTTTTTAAAACTCCACTAAGCTAACCACCTTTACCACATTCTCTGGCAACGAATTCCAGAGTTTAATTACACGTTGAGTGCAGAAACATTTTCTCTGATTTGTTTTAAATTTACTACATTGTAGCTTCATCACATGCCCACTAGTCCTAGTATTTTTGGAAAGCATGAACAGACGCTTCACATCTACCCGTTCAACTCCACTCATTATTTTATAGACCTCTATCATATCTCCCCTCAGCCGCCTTTTCTCCAAGCTGAAGAGCCCTAGCCGCTTTAGCCTTTCCTCATAGCGAAGTCGTCCCATCCCCTTTTTCATTATCGTTGCCCTTCTCTGCACCTTTTCTAATTCCACTATCTTTTTTGAGATGCGGCGACTTTAATAGAACACAATATTTGAGGTGCGGTCGCACCATGGAGCGATACAAAGGCATTATAACATCGTCATTTTGTTTTGCATACCTTTCCTAATAATACCTAACATTCTATTTGCTTTCTTAGCCGCAGCAGCACACTGAGCAGAAGGTTTCAACGTATCATCAACAACGACACCTAGATCCCTTTCTTGGTCTGTGACTCCTAACGTGGAACCTTGCATGACATAGCTTGATGTTTGACTTGGGTGAAGTATATCCTTCCAGGGCTCAGTCCTGAAGAAGCATCAGCAAAATACAGTCTGTATAGAGGACTGGTGAATGAACAATATACTGGTACACTTTAGTACCCTTGAGGTTCGAAGAGGGATCTTACCCATTCTGAATGCAGAAGCTGACTCTAAGTGCTATGGGAGCCTCCCTTTGAAGGACTGTTAGTTGAGAGCACAACTGCAGTGTGAACTGTGACAATTTTGAGCTCCTTAGGGAGTCATTTATTATATAAAATGTGGACTTTGTGTTGTGCTGAGGAAGAAGCATCCCTGTGATCTTAGTCAATTATATAAGGAAAGAAAATTATACAGTACTCATTTTTATCAGTTTGTTTGTATTAGGGTGGATGGGTATGAAGATTGCACTGTTTTAATGTTGATTTAACTTTATAATAAAAAGTATTGTCATGATTTGATATTACCAGTTTCTGTAGTTCAGAGCCTACAATCTAGCCAAGACACATAGACAAGACAAATAACAGGCTTTTGGAAGACTATTTTTAACTAAGATAGTGAAAATCAGCAGGCCTGTGATCAGAGAGAGATATGAGCTATGACGAGGACATTTTCAAAAGCTAAACAAAAATCTTGAGAACAAAATCCAAACTGATGATCAACATATTCAATAAAAATGCAAAAAGGCTCCTTAAGTACAGGGGCCAATATTCAGACCGCGGGAGGTAGCCGGGCCTGCCTCCCGCGGTCGGCACGGAGCCCAGATATTCAGTGCGGGGCCATTTCCAGTGACCGGCATTGAATATCCGGTGTAAGTTTGCCTGGTTTCAACGTAACCGGCCAACTGATATTGAGTGCTGAATGGTTAAAGATATTTCACCTATAGATGTGAACTCTCGTCCACGCTCTCATTACCTCTCGCCTGGACTACTGCAACTTACTCCTCACCGGCCTCCCAATTAGCCATCTATCCCCCCTTCAATCTGTTCAGAACTCTGCTGCACATCTCATATTCCGCCAGAACCGATATACTCATATCACCCCTCTCCTCAGGTCACTTCACTGGCTTCTGATCAGATACCGCATTCAGTTCAAGCTTCTCCTTCTTACCTACAAATGCACTCAGTCTGCTGCCCCTCACTATCTTTCTACCCTCATCTCCCCTTACGTTCCCGCCTGTAACCTCCGTTCACAGGATAAATCCCTCCTCTCAGTACCCTTCTCCACCACCGCCAACTCCAGGCTCCGCTCATTCTGCCTCGCCTCACCCTATGCTTGGAACAACCTTCCTGAACCCTTACGCCAAGCCCCCTCCCTGCCCGTCTTTGCTTAAAGCCCACCTCTTCAATGCTGCGTTCGGCACCTAACCTTTACCGTTCAGTGAATCCAGACTGCCCCAATTTGACTGCCCCTATCGGACCGACCGTTCACTTGTCTATTAGATTGTAAGCTCTTTGAGCAGGGACTGTCTCTCTTTGTTAAATTGTACAGCGCTGCGTAACCCTAGTGGCGCTCTAGAAATGTTAATTAGTAGTAGTAGTAGTAGATGTGACCAAATATGGCCACCAAACTTAGCAGGCTTCATGCTGTAAATCGGTGGATAGCTAGTTATATCGAGCGATTGGCTATCTGCTAGGCACTAACCGGTGATATTCGGGGAACAGTCGGCTATCTTCCGCTGAATATTGCCGGGTAGCCGGACAACTGATCCTGAATATCAGGAGGGGGAGACAGACAGACCAGCACAGCACTGTCTAGTTTGTGTTGGGCAGTCCAGGAACAGAGTTAAAGAAGTTATGTGTGGCAACAGGTGATCCTCAAGCTCTGTGAACAATTTGGAGGCTGCAAGGGGGTGGGGGGGATGTCTTTGGTGAGACCATGAAGTATAGCCCTTTGGTTTGTGTCTTTTATTCACTATATCTTTAGAGCAGCTTGGGCTCCAGGGGAGAGTAAATCCTTGGTCCTTGGGATAGGGAAGGCTGGGAGGGTGGGAGATTGGATTTAACTCACACCCATTTCATTCAGGTACAGTAGGAATTGCTGCATCCCCAGAGGAATCATAATTTGAGACTATTCCTGAGGTAATGGAGGGTTAAGCATCTTGCCCAAGATCATAAAGAGCACCAGTGAGATCTGAACAAAATTTCCGTAGCTCTCAATCCACTGCTCTAACCATTAAGCTACTCCTAACCATTTAGAGGAGAAGTCCCACATAGGGCAGCCATACACTTTTGTTTTACAACTACAACAACGTAGCATTTCTATAGCACTACTAGACATACGCAGCGCTGTACACTTGAACATGAAGAGACAGTCCCTGCTCCACAGAGCTTACAATCTAATTAGGACAGACAAACAGGACAAATAAGAGATAAGGACAAAGAGTAGCAAGATTCTGGAATCCCAAAGAGTAGCAAGATTCTGTTCAGAGTCCCAAAGAGTAGCAAGATTCCGGAATCCCAAAGACTACTACTACTACTTATCATTTCTATAGCGCTACTAGACGTACGCAATGCTGTACACTTGAACATGAAGAGGCAGTCCCTGCTCGACAGAGCTTACAATCTAATCAGGACAGACAAAGAGGACAAATAAGGGATAAGGACAAAGGGTAGCAAGATTCCGGAATCCCAAAGAGTAGCAAGATTCCGGAACCCAAATAATAGCAAGATTCCGGAATCCCAAAGACTACTACTACTACTACTTATCATTTCTGAAGCGCTACTAGTCATACGCAGCGCTGTACACTTGAACATGAAGAGACAGTCCCTGCTCCACAGAGATTACAATCTAATTAGGACAGACAAACAGGACAAATAAGAGATAAGGGAATTACTAAGGTGGGGATGATAAAATAAGGGTTCTGAACAAGGGAGAAGGGGTTAGGAGTTAAAAGCAGCATCAAAAAGGTGGGCTTTTAGCCTAGATTTGAAGACGGCCAGAAATGGAGCATGACGTACTTGCTCAGGAAGTCCATTCCAGGCATATGGTGCAACAAGATAAAAGGAACGGAGTCTGGAGTTAGCAGTGGAGGAGAAGGGTGCAGATAAGAGAGATTTACCCAGTGAACGGAGTTCCCGGGGAGGAGTGTAGGGAGAGATGAGAGTGGAGAGGTACTGAGGAGCTGCAGAGTGAATGCACTTATAGGTCAATAAGAGGAGTTTGAACTGTATGCGGAAACCAATAGGGAGCCAGAGAAGTGACTTGAGGAGAGAGTTCTTCTGCAAGTGTTTCCCTTGGAGGAAGTCTTCAAGGCATACTAGACCAGAGAAAAGGAGTCAGACTGCCAGTATTCTAAAAATATGCAGACAGCTTTTTTGGAATGCCCCTGACATGCCTGTGGCCACACCCCCTTTTCAGATATGTGCTATGGGAGTTAGGCACACTGCCTTATAGAATAGCACATAGCCAGATCCGCACACAAAATCTAACGGGTGCCAATTAATTTCAATAATTGGTTGTTAGCTTCCAGTTATCGATGATTAGCCAATTAATTTGCATGCACAGCTTAGGAGCGCACCCAAATTTGGGCACGCAAATCTAGGTGCCGTATATGCAATCTGGGGGATAAAGTGCACTCTTCGGCAAGAGCATGCTAGTTCTTGTGAAAAATGCGTACTATCCCCCAGTAGTGTGCACTCATCAAAAACAGCGCACTCTATTCACAAATAGTGTATACTCTTGCCGAAGAGTGCACACTTTTTACGACACAGGAAAAACCTGCGCACTTGTTGAAGGGTTTAGATTGATTGCGTTGTAGGCTGTAGCCACGAAGTAAAGAAGGATTGCCGATTCACCTCTCTGACCAAGCCGTTATCAGCCTTATTTCCTCAGCATCCATCACAACCTGTAGTTAAGTATTGTGTATTTTTTAGGTTGAGTATAGAAGGTCCTGGGGTTCTAAGTTTGGATTGATTGGCTTGTTTGTATACATAGGGGGGGTTGCCCGTGCAGCTAGGGTTATATATTTGAGTCGGGCCAATGGCGTACCAAGGGGGGGCAGTGGAGGCGGTCCGCCCCGGGTGCATGCCGCTGGGGGGGTGCCGTGCGCCGGTCAGCGTTGTTCATTTCCATGCGCCCTCTGCCCCAGAACAGAAAGTACCTGTTCTGGGGCAAAGGGAGCATGGAAACGAACGACGCTGACCGGCGTGCGGCACCCCCCCCCCCCCAGCAGTGTGCCCCCGGGGGGGTTCTTTTGCTGGGGTGGGGGGTGTCCTTTCGCCGGAGGGGGCGCGCTTCACCGGGGGGGGGGGGCGCTGCACCCGGGGGGCGGGGCGCATCGGCGATCCGCCCCAGGTGTCAGCCCCTCTAGGAACGCCACTGAGTCGGGCACAGTCTGTTTTAGTTTTAGTTTGGTGTTTGGTGTCTCTCACTAGGTGATAAGGAAGGAACAAAGGAGTTTTTTAAAAATCATTCGCTTTTCTCATGTAGAGTGAGTTTTTTTGCGCTTGATTATTTTTTTTCTCCTTTGCTCCTCACAGGAACCAACGATAATAATGGACTCCTAAGCTGATAGTGGTTTTTATCAATACGATTGTATTTTCCCTATCTGGAGCTTTGAGGTTCCCATTTATGTAATTGGTCATTATAGATTTCTTTACTGAAATCTTTAGTATACCACGGGAGAGACACCCACAAACTAAATTTCCAACTTTCCAACTTCTGTGAATGGTAGAAGGGTTTTTTTTTTTTCTGTCATTTTGGACAGAAAACAACAGGAAACGACATGGGAAATATCGTTCACATTTTCCACGTTGCTTCAAATGAATGTACATCTCAATCCAAGACAACATGCATAGGCCGAAGCCTCTGGAAGTTGTCGCGCAGTCCAAGACAGTTATCTTTTCGGTATTTGCTCTTACTGCTTTTACTACCTCCTTAGAGAGCCATATCGGTCTTTTGCTCCTTTTTTTTGGTTTGTTAACAAGTCTTTCAAGAGATTTGTTGCCTTCTCGGTACTCCCTTTTATTGCTAACTACAGTTCCTTTGTCTACTTCAGCTCTTGGATGCCTGACAGGGCCTCCTCAGCACTATATAAATTTAAACCTTTATAGGGAACTCTACAAGATTAGACGAGTTCCTTCCAAAAACGTCAAGTTTGTAATTCATTGTGTATAATCAATAACAGAGTTACATATAATCAAAGAAGTAAAGCTGACTTAGTTGTTTAAAAAAAATAATCAAGCTCTGTTATAATCATTGAATAATTTAGGAGCTATGGGGGCAGTACTGTGCCCACTAACCTGAGCAGGAGTCCTCCACCCACAGTCTCCTGCCACTGGGTGGTGCTGTTTCACTATCACATTTTCAATAGTGATGGGCAGGCAAGTTCTGCGGGACTCCAAGGAACATGTCTGTTCCCTAGCAATGCAGTTGGAGGACTCCTGCTCAGCTTAGAGGAAACAGTGGATGTAGGCATCTTGATGCAGTGTAGAAAGCGCCAATTCTATAACAACATCTGGCTGCCCAGATTCCATTATAGAATAGTAGCATAAACCCACAGCAGAATGCTTAACTGTAGAAAAAGCCGTATTTATCTGTTGAAGTCTCAAAAACCAGTCCTAGTTCCTCATGTCGCGAAGAGCGACAAAAATGATAGCGGGGATGGGACGACATCCCTATGAAGAAAGACTAAGGAGGCTAGGGCTTTTCAGCTTGGAGAAGAGACGGCTGAGGGGAGACACGATAGAGGTCTATAAAATATTGAGTGGAGTGGAACAGGTGGATGTTCACGCTTTCCAAAAATACTAGGACTAGGGGGCATGCGATGAAACTACAGTGTAGTAAATTTAAAACAAATCGGAGAAAATGTTTCTTCACCCAACACGTAATTAAACTCTGGAATTCTATTATTTTTTTATTTATTTATTTTTCTTTGTTTATTGTTGAATTTCTTTGTACTTGGATCATATTGTGGACTAAATGTGAATGATTTTATTTTTCTTCTTTAATAATATTTGTTTTTGGAATATTTCTGGATTACTATATGTTTATGTTTAGGCATGAATGTAAAATGAAAATTCATAAAATAAAATAAAAAAAAACACAACTCTGGAATTCGTTGCCGGAGAACGTGGTGAAGGCAGTTAGCTTGGCAGAGTTTAAAAAGGGGTTAGACGGTTTCCTAAAGGACAAGTCCATAAACCACTACTAAATGGACGGGAAAAATCCACAATTCCAGGAATAACATGTATAGAATGTTTGTACGTTTGGGAAGCTCGCCAGGTGCCCTTGGCCTGCTGGGCTCGATGGACCTTGGTCTTTCCCCAGTGTGGCATTACTTATGTACTTATGGTGTACCACAGCTTCAACCCAACAAAGGGCCCCTAGTTTCGCCAGTGCTGTGTCAGGGGTATACAACTGGAGAACTAGAGTAGGGGATCCAAACTTAGCTCTCGCCTGGTAGAGACTTCCACAATGAATATGCATGAGATCTATTTGCATATAATAGAGGCACTGTTTGCAAAGAGATCTCATGCATATTAAGTGGGAAAACCCTGAAAACTGGACTGGGTTGCAGCCCTCCAGGACCAAGGTTGGACATCCCTGAGCTACAGAAACAGTGTGCTCCAAGAAGAGCAGTCCATTGGTTGCATTCTAACGGGGGGCGGGGGGGGGGGGGGTGCTTGGCTGATGGTTCTCTGGTGTAGATTTTCATGGGTACAATGTTCTTAGAGGGGTTTATTTAAAGGGAAGTTGCTTGGAGGAGGGGATTGGTTTTGGGAATGGGTTATATTTCAGCCTTCCACTAGCCCCAAGTGGAGAGTAGCCTGATGGTTAATGCAGTGGCCCGGGGAACAGGGTTCAATTCCCCCTGCAGCTCCTTGTGACTCTGGGCAAGTCACTTAACCCTCCATTGTCCCAGGTACAAATAAGTACCTGTATATACTATGGAAACCCATAGAAAGGCGGTATATCAAGCCCCAATTCCCTTTCCCTAGTTGAGATTCTACATGGAATGTTGCTACTATTTGAGATTCTATATGGACTGTTGTTAGTGGAGGAGTAGCCTAGTGGTTAGTTCAATGGACTTTGATCCTGGGGAACTGGGTTCAATTCCCACTGCGGCTCCTTGTAACTCTGGGCAAGTCACTTAACCCTTCATTGTCCGAGGTACAAAAAAGTACCTGTATATACCACAGTGACTTCCTGTCACTGGACACTTTTGAGCTGATATTCAAAGCGAGTTAAGCGGACAGGTGCCTCTCCTGCCCACTTCCTATGTGAGGATATTCAGCAGCAGTTAACCAGGGAGTGCCACTGAATATCCCTCCTTTCAAAACAGCGTCCACAAGACATAAGTCAGCCAAGAGGGGGCAGGAGCAAGGGGGCTGAAGTCCTGCCTCCCCCAAACCTGTGCTGGACAAGCAGGGAAACAGGTAGGCCTGGGTGAGGGGGAGCCTACCTAGACATCGGGAAGGGGTGGGGGGGTTGTTCGGGAGGGAGGGGAGAGACTTAGAAAATTGTGGTGGAGGGGTAGGAGGGGGAATGGGAGGGTTTTATTAAGAAAAAATAGTTACGCGGGTCCCAGCCAACATTCAGCCGGGGCCCGCATAACTCTTTTATGCAGGCCCAGCTGAATATCGGCCGGGCCCACTCACACTTAGCCCCCAATATTCAGTGCCGGTGCCCGGATATGGCCCGGCACTGAATATTGAGGGCTAATTCAGCCGGCAATGGTAAACATTTGAAAAAAAACGCTGACTGAATATTAGATATGTGTTCCTTTGGGGATTTGTTCATGTATTTCTAGTTTTGCCTATAGTGTCTAAACCAGGATACCTCACAGGGTATGACAGCAGATGGACAACGATATAGATGTTCTATTTCTGGTAACTTCCTCTGCCGTTCCCTGCGTTTATTGCTGTTGGAGACAGTATTCTGAGCTAAACTGGCTTTTGATCTCTCCCACTTTGGTAATTCCTATGTTAGGGGCCCTTTTACAAAGCCGTGGGAGGGCTAACGCCTGGGTATCGCACGCGAAATCGGCACCACCGCCAGGGCAGTGTGTGTGCCGGTAATTCCAAGTCTGCCACATGCTGAATCCCGCAGTAGAAAATATTTTTCTGTTTTCTACCACGGGAGGTGTTCCCGGCCGTAATCACAGTGCGGCCACTTTGGCATGTGCGCTGCATGGTTACCGTGCGGATAGCATATGAGCCCTTATCGCTGTGTCAATGGCTGGTGGTAAGGGCTCAGGCTGTAAATAGGGGCACGCTAGTTTAAATTTTTGCGCATGCCTATTTCGCAGCCACGGTAAAAAGTGGCCCGGCGTGCAGCCAAAATGCGCCCACACTATCGCAGGCCACTTTTTACGGCAGCTTTGTAAAAGGACCCCTTAGTAGATTAGGGCCAGATCTATATATGGCACCTAAAAAAAATCGGCGTTGAAATCAGTGCTAAGTGTATTCTATAATCGGCGCCTAGACTCAGGTGCCGATTATCGAATAAGCATAGTTGATATCTCTGCATCTAAAAATATGCACATCCATTTACACCAACGAAAATGTAGCACACAAAACCCGGCGCATAGATTTACGAACACTGGGCGCCTACATTTTGGAATGCCCATGAAACGCCCATTTTCCCGCCTCTTTTTGCCTGCGCACTTTAGAAGTTCAGCGCACTTTGTTACAGAATGCACTTAGCAAGTTGTGTGCATAAATTCTAATCAGTGGGAAAGGGAAATGCGACTTGATATACCGCCTTCCTGAGGGTTTTTGCAACTACATTCAAAGCGGTTTACATATATTCAGGTACTTATTTTGTACCATGGGCAATGGAGGGTTAAGTGACTTGCCCAGAGTCACAAGGAGCTGCAGTGGGAATCAAGCTCAGTTCCCCAGGATCAAAGTCTGCTGCACTAACCACTGGGCCACTCCTTCACTAGCAACATTCCATGTCAAATCTCAAATAGTAGCAACCACTAGGCTACTCTTCCACTCCTTGGGATTCCGGAATCTTGCTATTCTTTGGGGTTCTACATGGAATGTTGCTACTCTTTGAGATTGTCCATGGAATCTTGTTAATGGGATTTGATATACTGCCTTTCTGAGGTTTTTGCAACTACATTCAAAGCGGTTTACATATATTCAGGCACTTATTTTGTACCTGGGGCAATGGGTGGGTTAAGTGACTTGCCCAATGAGCTGCAGTGGGAATCAAACTCAGTTCCCCAGGATCAAAGTCCACTGTACTAACCACTAGGCTACTCCTCAACTCATTCCACCAATAAGAGCCAACCTCATCAGTGATGTCATAATGGCTTGATTGGGGCTCACTTCTGATATTGTGATGTCATAAGGGAAAGGGGAAAGGGAAATGATACACTGGCTTTCTGAGGCTTTTTGCAACTACATTCAAAGCGGTTTACATATATTCAGGCACTTATTTTGTACCTGGGGCAATGGAGGGTTAAGTGACTTGCCCACAGTCACAAAGATCTGCAGTGGGAATCAAACTCAGTTCCCCAGGATCAAAGTCCACCGCACTAACTAACCACTCGGATCATTATTGCTTATTAAGTGCTGTTATCACCGCTCAATAGCTTGTTAAGCCTCTTAAGCTGAATCCGCGCCGATTGTAGCGCGGATCTCTAGGCAAGAATCCAGGGGGGTTAATGTTTAATAGCGATGCAGGCAAGCAAAGGAACCTATCATTGGACCCGCCCTGAATTCTAAAATCCTGCAGTTTCTTCGACACGCGTGACTTGTGCTTTCTCTGAAATGTGAGCACGGACCTCGTTTCCCTGCTGCTTTTGCTTACAGAGTATTTTCGTACAGCCAGAGTGTCAGCAACACTCTAACCACAGATGGCAGATGTAACAGGATTATGTAAACATATTGATCTCGGCGGTGTGCAATGTCATCTCCAGGAGCTTCCTCCACACATTAAATGTGGATATCATTTTCTCTGCCACAATAAAGCAATTTATTTGGCAGCATGTCTGATGATACCAATTAAAGTGCCCTCCTTCCTGAATGCTGGCATCCTTCACAGGCATGGTAGAAAAATGCAAACAAAAGCAGAATTTGAAAAAGAAAAAAAAAAAAAGAGCCAACGCCACATGTATTCACAGGGCGTGCTTTCCATGCTCCGGGTCTCAGTAGACTCCGCCTTGGGCAGAACACCACTGACTCTTTCAAGTAGCAGAGGGCATAAAAACATCTTCCGTGACCTTGCAAAATGTATCTGCTTCTTGCTAATATGGAAATAGAGGATAACTTGCCAGCTAAATCTGAAGCAGATTCTAACCAACTTCTAGACCAGATAGGAAGCTGATACATTGAACACCCAGTAGGCGATTTTAGTTACAACAGAATAAGTGTTGTTTTACATTAGCAAAATCCGTCCCTTCATCTCTGAGCACTCTACCAGAACCCTTATCCACACTCTTATCACCTCTCGTCTTGATTACTGCAACCTGCTTCTCACCGGCCTCCCACTTAGCCATCTCTCTCCTTTTCAATCGGTCCAAAACTCTGCTGCGTGACTCATTTTCCGCCAGAGTCGCTATGCTCACATTAGCCCTCTCCTCAAGTCACTTCACTGGCTCCCTATCCGTTTCCGCATTCAATTCAAACTTCTCTTATTGACCTATAAGTATATTCACTCTGCCGCTCCCCAGTACCTCTCCACTCTTGTCTCTCCCTACGCCCCCCGTCAGGTACTTCGTTCTGTGGATAAATCTCTCTTGTCTGTCCCCTTCTCCTCTACTGCTAATTCCAGACTCCGTTCCTTTTGTCTTGCTGCACCTCACGCATGGAATAGACTTCCCGAGCCTGTGCGTCTAGCCCCGTCTTTGGCCGTTTTCAAGTCCAGACTTAATGCCCACCTCTTTACCACTGCTTTTGACTCCTAACCACTGCTCACTTGCCCTTTCCTTTAACCTCACCTTTTTATTCCCTTACCATTAATTGTTCTGTCTGTTTACCTGTCTTATCTAGATTGTAAGCTCTTTGAGCAGGGTCTGTCTTTTTGTGTATGGTGTACAGCGCTGCGTATGCCTTGTAGCGCTATAGAAATGATAAATAGTAGTAGTAGTAGTAGTTTTACTGAAAGTAGAAACACAGAAACATGATGGCAGATAACGGGGAAAGGGAAATGGGACTTGATATACCGCCTTTCTGAGGTTTTTGCAACTAGACTCAAAGCGGTTTACATATATTCAGGTACTTATTCTGTACCTGGGGAAATGGAGGGTTAAGTGACTTGCCCAGAGTCACAAGGAGCTGCAGTGGGAACTGAACTCAGTCTCCCAGGATCAAAGGCCACTGCACTAACCACTAGGCTACTCCTCTACTCCTCCATATGACCCATCCAGTCTGCCCATCCTCTGTAACCCCTAATTCTTCCTGTTCCCATGCCCTACATGTGGGTACAGTGGGTTTCGGGTGGGTTTTGAAGGGCTCACATTTACCAGCAGAAGTGTAACAGGTAGGGAGGGATGGACCTGGGTCCACCTGCCTGAAGTGCACTGCACCCACTAAATCTGTTCCAGGGACCTGCATACTGCTGTCATGGAGCTGGGTATGACATTTGAGACTTGCATAGAGGCTGGCAAAAAAATTAAAAAAAAAAATTTTAGGGTGGGAGGAGGGTTGGTGACCACTGGGGAGTAAGGGGAGGTCATCCCCGATTCACTCCAGTGGTCATCTGGTCAGTTTTGGCACCTTTTTGAGGCTTGGTCATGAAAAAAAATGGACCAAGTAAAGTCGACCAAATGCTCGTCAGGGACGCCCTTCTTTTATCATTATCGGTCGAGGACGCCCATCTCTTAGGCACGCCTCAGTCCCGCCTTCGCTATGCCTCCGACACGCCCCCATGAACTTTGGTCGTCCCCACGATGGACTGCAGTTGAGGGCGTCCAAAATCAGCTTTCAATTATGCCGATTTGGGTGACCCTGAGAGAAGGATGCCCATCTCCCGATTTGTGTCGGAAGATGGGCGCCCTTCTCTTTCAAAAATGCCCCTGCTAGTTTACATACATACATACAAGCAAAATGGCCCTCATTTTACAAGCCCTATTTGCTTTTGCTACATGCATAAACTAGCACTTACACATTTATCTTTCATAAATGTCTAAGTCCGCATTGTACAAAATTGAGAGTCTATAAAATAATGAGTGGAGTGGAATGAGTAGACGTGAATCGTTTTTCCAAAAATACTAGGACATGGGGGGATGCGATGAAGCTGCAAAGTAGTAGATTTAAAACAAATCAGAAAAACTTTTTCTTCACTCAACGTGTAATTTAACTCTGGAATTCGTTGCCAGAGAATGTGGTAAAGGCAGTTAGCTTAGCAGGGTTTTAAAAAGGTTTGGACGGCTTCCTAAATGAAAAGTCCATAGACCTTTACTAAAATGGAGTTGGGGAAAATCCACTGCTTATTTCTGGGATAAGCAGGATAAAATGTTTTGTACTTTTTTGTGATCTTGCCAGGTATTTGCGACCTGGATTGGTCACTGTTGGAAACAGGATGCTGGGCTCGATGGACCTTTTGTTCTTTCCCAGTATGGCAATACTTATGTACAGTTAGAAAATTATTCCTATGTAATCCAAAATTCATCCGCTGTACTGAAAAACAAAAACAAGAACAACACAGACCCTTAGTATCAGTGAGATACGAGCCCTGAGCTCCGATGATTCTAGATTCTTCCTTTTTCACATCAAAGCACTTAGTCATGCTTCTCAGCTCCTGGTCTTACAAAAGCATCACCTCAACCCAAATATAATTGTTTTTTTAGGAACTAAATTAATTTTGGTAGACTCACACAATCTGCCCTTTCTTCTTAAAGCACGTTCAAACTGAGCACTTTCAAACTGAGCTATACAATTATATGTATAGCTAAAGCACTTTAGAAGCAAATTGTACAGTTCAGTTGAGCAAAGTGTATATCAAAAACATTTTACTTACTATACAATTATATTGCTTGTATATATAATGCCTTTTGCAGCCTGTACTTTACAATTATATATACATAGAGCTAAAGCACTTGGCAAACCGTAGGAATAATTATATTTTCTAAATGAGGTGGCTTCTCATGTTGTCTCCATCAGAAGAGTGACAGCGGAAGTAATCATACTCAATGATGAATCTCAGATGTCTCGGGGGCAGTTTCTCCAAATGAGTTATTTTTACGCATACCACACAAGAAAGGGGATAACAAAGAGCAGTGTTGTATAGTAATTATGTGACTATAACTTGTTACTACACTTAAGTATAAGTTTTGTTACTTTTACTTGTAAAGAAGTACAGGATAACATTTGACACTTTTACTTTTAGTAAAGTAATCATTTTGCCAATTTTTACTACTTTTACTCAGTTATATCTGATGCTTGTAGTTAAAAGTAAAAGTGGTAGAAAGATGTAAATGATGATTCCTCAGCAAACCAAGGGGCCCTTTTACTAAGCCGCGTAGGTGCCTATGCGCGCCCAACGTGCGCCAAATTGGAGTTACCATCTGGTTACTGCCTGGCCCTTGCGGTAATTTCAATTTTGATGAACATCCGCTACGTGCATCTGAAAAATATTTTTTATTTTCTGGCACACGGCAGCTATGCGCGTAAATCATTACCGTCCAGTTACCACATGAGACCTTACCACTAGGTCAATGGCTTGCGGTAAGGTATCAGACCGAAAATGGTCACGCAGTGGTTTTCATTTTGCCAAACGTCCGTTTTTGGCAACAACAACAAAATAAAAAATCATTTTTTGTAGGTGTGCTAAAAAATAATTTTGCGCGTGTCCAAAACATGAGTCTACACTACCGTAGGCCATTTTTCAGCACACCTTAGTAAAAGGATCCCCAAATGAAATAGCAAAACTGGGAACAGGATTTTGCTATTGCCAAACTTGTCACGTAAACAATGGATCATCTCATCAATGAATATAAACTATAAGAACATTAAGTTGCCTTTGTTTGTTGAACTGGTTAGCGGCCTCCAGCCAAACAGAACAATGATGAGTTAGGTCACTTTAAAGTGGAGATGAAGCTGAAGCTGGTAGCAATGGGAAATTTTGCATTCAGGCAGCCATCCACTGGATTGATGAGCCTTTAGGGAGGATGTCCACTTGTCTGGCCTTAAGACTGAAGGGTTTCCACACATTTGATATCTTGCATCAATTCTTGAAGATATTCAAACAGAGAGGTCCTTTTATTAAGCCGCAGTAAAAAGTGACCTCTGCGGTAGTGTAGGTGTGTGTATTGGGCGCACTCCAGGCCAGTTTTTACCGCGTCTGCAAAAAAGGGCTTTTTAAATTGGGGCTGGAAAAGGGCCTGCAGTAAACCTGAAACCAGTGAGCAACCAAATCCGGCCTAAGCCCTTAACACCACCCATTGATCTAGCGGTAAGGGCTCATGTGCTAAACTCGCGGTGACCAGGGCCGCCAAGAGACTAGGCTGGGCCTGGGGCAAGGCCACCCCGCCTCTGCCCCCCCCCCCGCCGCTGCCGCCCCCCGTCGCTCCCCCTGCCGCTGCTGCCTCCTGTTGCTTCTCCCGCCGCTGCCGTCCCCTGTCGCTCCCCCCGCCGCTGCAGTCCCCGGTCTCACCTGCCTGCCTCCACGGCTCTGGGCCCCCTGCATTCGAAGCAGCAGTCGCAGATCGCCTCTCTTCTGGCCTTCCGTCCCTGTGTCCTGCCCTCGTCTGATGTAACTTCCAGTTTAAGCGAGGGCGGGACACAGGGAGGGAAGGCCCAAAGGGAGGCGATCTGTGACTGCCGCTTCGAATGCAGGGGGCCTGGAGCTGAGAAGGCAGGCAAGTGAGATCAGGGACTGCAGCGCTGGTGGCCTGACCCCGGGGAATTTTGTCCCCTCTGCCGCCCCCCATCTCGGTGGCCCTGGCGGTGACTGGTCAGCGTGCACCAAGTGCCAATTACCGCCAGAAATGACGCGCATGGGAGAAAATAAATAAATCACCCAGGTAGTATGGACGCATGCCAAATCTGAAATTACCAGCAAGGGGGCCGGTAGCCTGGTGGTAGTCTCATTTTAGCATGCACTGCTCTTGCTTAGAGCCTAACGCGCCTTCATAAAAGGGCCCCAGAGTTTGCCATTAGCTGAAAAATTGTTAGAACAACAACAGGCGTTGGGAAAGTCTTCTTTGTAATTGGAAAGGCAGGTGATGAATTAGGCAGCAACTATGTCGAATGCAGAGGATAATGACAATAATGATGATAAAGGACTCTTTGCTATATGGAAGTCAAGTGCTTTAGAGATTCCCTTGATCATAACCTGAAGACCCACTCAGAAGACATCGGTAATATTACAACCTGGCCTGATCTGAAGGAACTTTCTATCAGACTGAACGATCCATTTTTCTGCTAGTGCAGTTATTGGGCCTTTTTAATGTGCTGGATTAATGACGAACATAAACTATCAAAATGGGAAGTGGACCAATGACTCCAGGGAAACGGGACTACGGTGATAAAAGGAAACAGGTTTATTCACAGACTCGACTCGGTACTGTGTTTCGGCCACAGGCCTGCCTCAGGAGTCTTGAATGATTCAAGTTGTATGAATGAGTGGATATAATTCGCATAGTCTGATATTGTTTTTTGAAGTGTTGAAATGATTATAAACTGTTCTTGAATGATATGTTGGTATCTTCCGAGAGATCTTTCCTGCTGAGTGCATAGAGGTCTCAGGTTTTGCTCAGACCCCAGCAGGAAAGATCTCTCGGAAGATACCAACATATCATTCAAGAACAGTTTATAATCATTTCAACATTTCAAAAAACAATATCAGACTTTCCTGCTTATAATCGAACGAGAAAAACGCCCAAGTTCCGACCTAAATCGGGAGATGGACGTTTATCTCACAAAAACGAATAATGCGGTATAATCGAAAGCCGAACTTGGACGTTTTCAACTGCACTCCATTGCGGAAGCATACAAAGTTGACAGGGGCGTGTCGGAGGCGTGGTGAAGGCGGGACTGGGGCATGGTTATCACCCGAACAGAGATGGGCGCCTTTCGCCGATAATGGAAAAAAAGTATGCGTTTGTAGCTAGAATTTAGGGCACTTTTCCTGGACCCTGTTTTTTCATGAATAAGGCCCCAAAAAGTGCCCTAAATGACCAGATTACCCACAGAGGGAATCGGGGATGACCTCCCCTGACTCCCCCAGTGGTCACTAACCCCCTCCCACCACAAAAAATGATGTTTCACAACTTTTTATTTTCACCCTCAAATGTCATACCCACCTCCCTGGCAGCAGTATGCAGGTCCCTGGAGCAGTTGTTAGGGCGTGCAGTGGACTTCAGGCAGGTGGACCCAGGCCCATCCCCCCCCCCCCACCTGTTACACTTGTGCTGGTAAATGGGAGCCCTCCAAACCGCCCCCCCAAACCCACTGTACCCACATGTAGGTACCCCCCTTCACCCCTTAGGGCTATAGTAATGGTGTAGACTTGTGGGCAGTGGGTTTTGAGGGGGATTTGGGGGGCTCAACACACAAGGGAAGGGTGCTATGCACCTGGGAGCTCTTTTACCTTGTTTTTTTTTTTTTTTTGTAAAAGTGCCCCCTAGGGTGCCAGGTTGGTGTCCTGGCATGTGAGGGGGACCAGTGCACTACGAATCCTGGCCCCTCCCACGAACAAATGCCTTTGATTTATTTGTTTTTGAGCTGGGCGCTTTCATTTTCCATTATCACTGAAAAACAAAAACGCCCAGCTCACAAATTGTCGAATAAAACATGGACGTCTATTTTTTTCGAAAATACGGTTCGGTCTGCCCCTTCACGGACCCGTTCTCGGAGATAAACGCCCATGGAGATAGACGTTTTCGTTCGATTATGCCCCTCCACACGAATTATATCCACTCATTCATACAACTTGAATCATTCAAGACTCCTGAGGCAGGCCTGTGGCCGAAACACAGTACTGTGTCGAGTCTGTGAATAAAGTTGTTTCCTTTTATCACCGTAGTCCCGTTTCCCTGGAGTCATTGGGCCACTTCCCACTTCCTATTTTAATGACTCACAAGCACACTCGCATGAGTGTCAGTCATTTTCAAAAATGTAGTTTTACTAAAAGCAAAGTGGATTGAATTCTAGAGCAGTAAAGTCAACAATAGTTGCATTCATTGTAGTTATTATTGATGTTGATATCTCCTGCAGATTCAATGTGGGAAATGGCTGTCGGCAACACTGATGTAAAGGATAACTTTCATCCCAGTGGGGAAACCGTAATGCTCTTAGGTCAACATTTTTTCCTGTTTACACAAATATGACTTACATATACTAACAATAAACTTGCAAATGCAAAAACAACAAAAATAAATCACACGATTAGCTTTCTAGCCCACAGATTTGATCATTGATGAGTCAATGGATGGCCTGAGCCCTATGTTGAAGCAGGGGTAAGGCAGGCACTGAATTTCTAATTTGAAAAACAAAGCTTAATTACAGTCCAGATATCAACCTCGTCAGCAAAATAACTAAATAACAGGTATGGGCAGGTTCTCATCAAAGGCAGTGCCAGGCAAAAGTTCATAGGTATTAACGAACGACCTGCATGGTTTTAACTGTTGGAGCAGAAAATGCATCCTAACATAGCCGTCGAGAGGGGGAGAGGGAGGGGGGGGGGGCAAAATTCACCCAAGCCTCCATGTGGGGGGGGGGGGCCTGGCGCAGGGGTCTCTCTCTCTCCTCCTCCTGACGAGAACCGGGTGATCGCGTCCCGACAGGAGCAGGAGAGAGAACTCTGGCGCCGGGCCCCCCTTGCATTGTCTGCCTAGCAGCTGCTGGGCCCTCAGGCTGCACATGCTCAGTTTTGAGGCTGAGGAAAGCAGCCACAGGGGCAGGCAATGCAGGGCAGAGGAAGGAGCCGTGCTGCCTGCAAGGTACTTCGGGCAGGTGGGCGGGAGGGGGACGGCGGCAGCAGCGGTGGTGATGACGATTCTGCCTTGGGCCCAGAGGCGGCGGCCCTGCCCCGGGCCCGGCTCAGTCTCTCGGCGGCCCTGCATCCTAAAGGTTTCTCAGGTTTGTCTCTGCCCTTTCCATCCTGTTCTAGTGAACTCTTAGCCACCCAGAGGCTGTACCTCTTTAAACTTCTCTTTCACCTATAGCACAAATCTCCCAAAAATTAATCCAGTACGACTCAAGCTGACTCTGCTGTTTGTTCTATGCGCGCTGACAACATCACACAAAGGAACAATGAATAGGTTTCCCATGGGTTTTGTGTAGATATATGTTACAACATCCCTACTCTATGTCTATTTAATAAAACATGTCATTATTTGATAGCTAACACACTCATATTTACACCTGCTTCTCCTGAGTAGGTACAAATGTATGCGACAGTGTTCATGTGCTACTAACATAGTAACATAGTAGATGATGGCAGAAAAAGACCCGCACGGTCCATCCAGTCTGCCCAACAAGATAAACTCATATGTGCTACTTTTTGTGTATACCCTACCTTGATTTGTACCTGTCCTCTTCAGGGCACAGACCGTATAAGTCTGCCCAGCACTATCCTCACCTCCCAACCACCAGTCCTGCCTCCCACCACCGGCTCTGGCACCCAATCTCGGCTAAGCTCCTTAGGATCCATTCCTTCTGAACAGGATTCCTTTATGCTTATCCCACGCATGTTTGAATTCCGTTACTGTTTTCATCTCCACCACCTCCCGCGGAAGGGCATTCCAAGCGTTCACCACCCTCTCCGTGAAGAAATACTTCCTGACATCTTTCCTGAGTCTGCCCCCCTTCAATCTCATTTCATGTCCTCTCGTTCTACCGCCTTCGCATCTCCAGAAAAGGTTCGTTTGCGGATTAATACCTTTCAAATATTTGAACGTCTGGGGCTGACTCTGGGCCTCCATTTTATAAATGCAGATTGGCACCTGTTACTTCTGTTTAATACGGTAGCACAGCCAGAGCTGACATTTCGGATGGGCTCAGAGTTAACTTGGTAGGCACTAAGTATCGTTTTCCTTCTCCGGCACAAGTCCGGCATTTTTTTTTATCCTTTCCGTTCCCCCCCCCCCCCCGCCCCTCCCCCCCCCCCCCCCCCCCCATCCACACAGGTCTGGTATCTGTGTCTTTCCCTTGTTTAATTTAATTTTGCACTTATGGTCCACTTGATTGACAAGTTCTAAGTGGAATAAATTACCATTTAAACTATCAACCATATACAGGAAACATGATTCAGCACATAGAAGTTGGTTATAACGTCCGGTATGAAAAACAAACAAAAAATAGGCTCAAAGCGGAGTACAGTTAACAGTGAATTAACATTGGAAGATGAGTGTGTGAAGGATTCCTTTATGTTGAATATTTTTCCTTTGTGGATGACCGTGGGGTCTTGTGAAACGTTTTAGCATAGTATGCAGCTGGATATATTGCCAGATGTGTGCCATTCTCTTCTTTGTGGGTCTCTGTTGACAGCTTGCTTCTCACTAGCTTGCCAAAAATGGATGTGCGACAAAATTAAAATTGCCACGCGTCCATTTTGTGTCTGAGACCTTACTGCCAGCCATTGACCTAGCGGTAAAGTCTCATGCGGTAACCGGGTGGTAATGACCTACGCGTGCCAGAAAATTAAAAAAAAACATTTTTCAGGTCGGTGTAGCGGACGCGTGCTAAAAATGAAATTACCGCAAGGGCCACGCGGTAGCCGTGCGGTAATTCCATTTTAGCACACGTTGGGCGTGCGTAGACGCTTACGCAGCTTAGTAAAAGGGTCCCTTATTTTCTTACACCTGCTACTCTATCTTATCTATCTATACATTCCATCTTTGCTTACACCATATACTGTCTATTCAAATATTTTATTGTGTATTGTGTTGGCTTTGTAATGTACCATACTATGCCATACTTTGTATTGCTGTTTGAATATTTTTGCTGCTGTAATTGTCTATTGTCTACGAACTAACCGACTTCCACAAACTACTAAAGACTTATCTCTTCAAGAAAATCTACGGCAAGGATCAAAACACATAAAGCCCATGCAATCTCATAGACACGCACCAATACACTCTCTGAACCTCTACTCCCGCGCTCTCACCACTCTTAAACCCTACCTACTGACCAAATTTGTCAGACCTCCCTATTCCCTCGACTATGTTTCCCCCCTCTCAACTCACCCCTGTTATAATCCACTATTCGATCCCCTAAGAATATCTTGAACTTACTCTGTCTTATATAATTCTTCACAATGTAACCCATAATTGTACTGCAACCAACTGCACTTCCATTTTTACGATGTATTGTAAGCCACACTGAGCCCGCAAATAGGTGGGAAAATGTGGGATACAAATGCAAATAAATAAATAAATAAAATCAATAAATATTGCTTATGTTTGACTTATTCTTGCTGTACACCGCCTTGAGTGAATTCCTTCAAAAAGGCGGCAAATAAATCCTAATAAAAAAATAAATAAATATCGACCTCGGGGAAAACTGGTTATCTTGCCAACTTTGTATTTCAAGCTGCAAACAGTCCCATCATGTTGACCAGAGCTTGACAATAGCATGTCTTGCTCTGATCCAGTGGCGTTCCTTGGGTGGCTGACACCCGGGGCAGATCGCCGAAGCGCCCCGCCCCCCGGGTGCAGCGCCCCCCCCCCCCCCGGTGAAAGGACACCTCCGTGAAACAACCCCCCGCCCAGGTGCACCCCCCCAGCGGAGTGCACCCGGGGCGGACCGCCCCCCCCCCCCCAGGAACGCCACTGCTCTGATCTTATAACAGTAAAAAGCTTGTCATAGCAAAACAAGTTTATTTGTCATATAATGATACCTTTTTCCATGCTGATGCAGATGAAAACCCTTCTTGCAAATGACTGCAAGGGGATCCGGCAGTCTGCTGATATTAAATGGGGCTTCGGGGAAGGCTTTTCAGGCTGCTAGTCAATAATCATTAATGACTACCTTTTTAGAAAGAATCAGCTTTTTCTGATTCTTTTCAATTGATTAATTGAACAATAGTCTCTAGTGCCTATGTAATGCGTTCTTAAATTGCAACGACTTGGAGCTGTAAAAATGACCCTCCTTAAAAGTAACGTTGACAAGGGAATTGAAATGCTACTCATGTCATGAGAACAATGGACTCTTTTTTTTTGCTTGTATTAGCATATTACAGTTATTTCTCTAACATTGTTTAATTTCTTGGCCTCGGAGGAGTTATTGTAGTCCTCGAGAGGCACAAGAAATCCAATTCTCAGCATAATAAAAAAAATATGCAAATTAGATTGGCTTGTTGACAAAAGTATGCAAATGTTTATGAGACTTCATTCCGTGTGGCTCTCCTGAAAATCCACATCGGTCTGTGATAGTCAGGGACCAGAGCTGCCTGTACTACTACTAATCATTTCTATAGTGCTACTAGATTTACACAGCACTGTACACTTAACATGCAAGTATTAATCGGTGCATTTTGTCTAGCAAAAGAGGTGCCGGAACTCAAATGCTAGGCCAGCCTTCCAGGGTGGGGTGATCACTGAGGGACCCACCCCACGATAGCCAGGTCCCCTGCAACCAGTCACAGAATCTATGACAAGGCAGAATTGGTGTGTAGAGCCTGAGCTCTTTCATTAAGACTTAGGGTCCGTGGGTCAATTTTAGCAGAGAATGGAAAAGGTGCCGGTACTCAGTACCCCCAAGTACCCCCTCAAAAAAAGCCCTGATCACTACTACTAATCATTTCTATAGTGCTACTAGATGTATGCAGTGCTGTTCAGATTATATACAGTGTGATAAAGTCACAGCCAGGATAGTTGGATTAAGGCAGTTTTAGTCTGAACTACAAGTCCCAGAAGGCATTGCAGGCAAGGAGCCAGTGGGGGAGATGAGGAACCCAGACTGGACTTCTAGCTGCAATAGGGGAAGACAAGGGAATAAGCTGACAGGATGTGTAGATTGGCTGCCACTAGGGGGAAAAGCTAGGAAACCCTGTGTGCAGGAGCTCCTCATTAGGCTCATGCTCAACTCAGCTGATATGGGTGTGTAGAGAAGCTAATGAATGGAGAATGATTGGTTGCGAAGGCAGAAGCCAGGGATTGATTAGGCAGGTGGGAAGGAGTCTCATTAGTTCAGTTCAGGGAGAGCAGCAAGAACGGGGAGAAGCAGTGGCAGGCTGAAAACCCTTGGGCAGGGAGGTCCCTAAAGTACTGAAGCAGGCTGAGATTCCTTGGGTGAGAGGAAGTCCCAAAAGTATTGAATTCATTGTGAACCTGATGCAGGGGAAAACCCTTGGGTAGAAGGAGTCCCTAAAATATTGAACTCTCCTGAAGGTAAAGAGGATAGAAGGTAGAAACTGCTGCTTGGTGACTGAACTGTGATGATGAACTGAAAGAACTGTTTGTCTTGGGAATTGAATTACTGTTTATTGTGCACTGGATAAAGAGCCCAGACTGGAGCCTGTAAGCCTGTATTGAATCCTGGTATGTGCTATGCTGCTGTTGGAACTGTGTACTAGAAACCTGCATGGAATAAAAGTCCTTAAGAGTGAAGTTACTGGTGGACATCTGTTTCTTCATTGTGCTGGGAGCCTGTGGCTGGAGGAGATTGTTCTATCCTTGGCTGCACAAGAGAGGCGCCTGGTTACAACAGGTACTTTCTCTGTCCCTAGGGGGCTCACAATCTGTTTTTTGTTTTGTACCTGGGGCAATGGAGGGTTAAATGACTTGACCAAGGTGACAAGGAGCTGCAGTAGGAATTAAACCCAGGTTTCCAGGATCAAAGCCTGCTGCACTAACCATTAGGCTAGTGACAGTCCCTGCTTGACAGAGCTCACAATCTAATCAAGACAGACAAACAGGACACATAAAGGATTAAGGAGTTACTTATGATTAAAACAGACATGGGTACTGAACAAGTGAATAGGAGTTAGCATTTAAAACCAGCCTCAAAAAGTTGGGTTTTTAGCCTAGATTTGAATATGGCCAGAGATGGAGTTTGACGTACTGACTCAGGAAGTTTATTCCAGGCATATGGTTTAGCCAAATAAAAGGAACGGAGTCTAGAGTTGGCAGTGGAGGAGAAAGGTACAGATAAGATAGATTTACCGGATGAACAGTGGAGGAGTGTAGGGGAGAGGGAGAGTTAAGAATGAAGAGATACTGCACTTGTAAGTCATAAGTACATAAGTAATGCCATACTGGGAAAAGACCAAGGGTCCATCGAGCCCAGCATCCTGTCCCCGACAGCGGCCAATCCAGGTCAAGGGCACCTGGCAAGCTTCCCAAACGTACAAACATTCTATACAAGTTATTCCCAAAATTGTGGATTTTTCCCAAGTCCATTTAGTAGCGGTCTATGGACTTGTCCTTTAGGAAACTGTCCAATCCCTTTTTAAACTCTGCCAAGCTAACCGCCTTCAATAAGAGGAGTTTGAATTGTATGCGGAAATGGATAGGGAGCCAATTAAGTGACTTGACAAAAGGACTAATGTGATCGTAGTGGCACTGGTGGAATATAAGTCGTGCTGCAGAATTTTGAATAGATTGAAGGTGAGAGAAATGGTTTAATAGGAGACCTATGAGAAGCAAGTTACAGTAATCTAAGCGTGAAGTGATAAGAGAGTGGATAAGGGTTTTGGCAGTGTGCTCAGAAGGGAAGGTATGAATTTTTTGAAACCTGTTTTGCAGACATCTATCTATCTATTTTATCTTCAGTGCATCCAAACAGGGCCAGCATTGGAGGGGGGGGGGGGGGCCCACAACTCCAAGGGACCCCATGGTCCATGCATTTTTCCCTTCTCCCCACTACAGTTCATCTGATCCTCCCTTCCCAATCTTCTTTGAAAATGTATTTCCCTTCTCAGAGGGGCTTCGGTGCAGCAGCCATTCACACAACCTGCCTGTGAAGTCCCGAAGCTTTCTCTCTTAACCGCAATCCACCCACCTCTGACCAGGGGCGTAGCCAGACAGCCAATTTTGGGTGGGCCTGAGTCCAAGGTGGGTGGGCATGGAATTCATGCCCTCCCCCTGTCCCTAGCCCCCCTCTTCTCTGCTCTTCATCCCTCCCTCCATCTGCAAGCCCACAATATTAAATACCTGAGCAGGAGGGGATCTACAAACCCCGCCAGCTGAAGATTTCCTCCTGCTCAGACAGTCAGCGCTCTTCCAAAGAAGCCAGCAGCACTTTTCTTGAGCTGATACCATGGCCAGCAGGCTGTGCATGCATGAAAACTAAGCATGTGAAGAGGGGCTAGTGTTGATTTCAACTCAAGGCAAGCGCTGCCAGCTGCCGTTTGAAAGAGCACTGGCTGCCTGAGAAGGAGGAAATCTTCAGCTGACGGGGTTTGAGGACCTCTGCAAGCCATAGCAAGAATGCACAATTTTGGGTGGGCCAGAGTCCAAATAGGGTGGGCCCTGGCCCACCCATGGCTACGCCACTGCCTCTGACACAATTTCCTGCTTCCAGCTGGATGGATGAGAAAGGAGTTAAACATTTTAAACACCGCAAGGTGAGAGGAAGGCAGGGAGATGGACGGTAGTGGGGAGAATACGAAGAGATGCCTGGACCGCATAGTAGCAATGGGCCCCACCATGTCTAAAACTAGCCCTGCATCCAAGTCACATGGGGGTCTGTTGGGGTGTTTTGAAGGTGGGATTAGGGCATGCCTAACACTTGGATGTTCTACAGCCATAATGGAACAAAATCAAAATGTCTAGGGCGAAAACTTCGATGTTTTGGTCTAGACCTGTTTTCAGAATGGATAACATAGTAACATAGTAGATGACGGCAGAAAAAGACCTGCACGGTCCATCTAGTCTGCCCACGATAAACTCATATGTGTATACCTTACCTTGATTTGCACCTGTCTTTTTCAGGGCACAGACCGTATAAGTCTGTCCAGCAGTATTTCCCGCCTCCCAACCACCAGTCCCGCCTCCCATCACTGGCTCCGGCACAGACCCCGTATAAGTCTGCCCTCCCCCATCCTAGCCTCTCAACCATCAACCCCTTTTCCCCCCGCCACCCAATTTCAGCTAAGCTTCTGTGGATCCATTCCTTCTGCACAGGATTCCTTTATGCCTGTCCCACGCATGTTTGAATTCCGTTACCGTTTTCATCTCCACCACCTCCCGCGGGATAAGGCACAAAAAGGTGCCCTAAATGACCAGATGACCACTGGAGGGATTTAGGGATGAGCCCCATTAATCCCCCGTGGTCAATGACCCCCTCCCACCCCCAAAAATGTGAATAAAAATAGTATTCGCCAGCCTCAGATGTTGTACTCAGGTCCATTAGAACAGCATGCAGGCCCCTGGAGTAGTGTAATGGTGGATGCAGTGCACTGTAGACAGGTGGACACAGGCCCATACCTCCCTGTACCTGTTACACTTGTGGTGGAAAATGTGAACCCTCCAAAACTCACCAGAAACCCACTATACCCACATATAGGTGTCCCATTCTCTCATAGGGGCTATTGTAGTGGTGTATAGTTGGGGGCAGTGGATTTTGGCTTGGTTTTGGAGGGCTCAGCAGACAAGACAAGGGAGCAAAGGTGAGATGTGTACCTGGGAGCTTTTCTATGAAGTGCACAGAAGTTTCCCCTAGTACCTCCATTGCACTAATTTCTGCTCTCTGCACCTTATCAAACAAGGATTAGAACACTAAAAGGTAATCTATGCCGTACCATGTGTGATGTACCCGGGAAAGGTGGGAATAATGCCACTAGGAGGCACCATGGGTCAACCATTCCTAAGGCAGAGCATAAATAAGGGCCCCCCTCAGCCAGATTCTGCTCTGCTGAAGCCGCCTTCCAGCAAGATCTGTCCAGATGATGATCCAGTACCCAATACCCAATTCAAGTCACCAGCCAGGACCATCGATCGGTACAGATCACATGCCCCACAAAGTAGCCAGTTCTACAAAATAATCATGAACTTAATTATTAAGCACATACACCACCAGTAAAGAGAAGTGTACACCCTTATAGTTAATATGTAAAGACTAGTAAAAAAGGTCCGTTTCCGAAACCAATGAAACGGGCGCTAGCATGTGTTTTTTTGTGTGTGTGTGTGTATGTGTCACGGAGTTATTTTGTGTGTGTGTGTGTGTGTGTGTGTGAGTGTGTGAGGGTGCGGTGTGTGTGCAGGTTGTTGATGTGTGTCTTTTTTTGTTTTATTTTGTTTTTTGCTTGGGGGTTGGGGGATGTGCTGTGCTGGCAAAGTGGGATGGATTGGTGTGTGGCTTTGAGGGTGTGTTTCTGTTGTATTGTGTGTGTGTGGTTTTGTCTGTCAAGGAGGTTTGTGGAGGGGGGTCTTTCTGTTGGTGAAATGTAAATATGGTTGTAGGGGGGTCAGCCTTTGCTGAGTGTTTTTTTTCCCAGGTTTTTTTTTTGTGTTGTGCTGAGGCAGCAGTGTTGTTTTAGATGGGCGGAAGGTAGAGGAGCACGTTCTTTGTCTGTCGTTATTTTTTGGCCGTTTCAGGGCTGCTGTAGGGGAACGCTGGAAGAGAAATGTGCTGTTGGAAGCAGCACCATCTTTTTCCATTGGGTTCTGGGCATCCTGGAGGTGGGTGACGGCTTGCCTGAGGACAGGGATGGTTGTTTTAAGTTGGCGGAAGGGAGAAGAGCACAGTCTCAGGCCGTCGGGGGGGGGGGGGGTGATCCGATATGTTTGGTCCATTTCAGGCCGGCTGCAGGGGAATGCTGGAACATTTATGCGCTGCAGGAATCAGCGCCGTCTTTTTCCGGGTGCTCGGGGAATCCCCGAGGTGGGAGACAGCTTGCCTGAGGCTGGGGATGGTTGGGCACGTCCTTGGCTGCTTTGGCAAAAGAGGAAGAGGAAGGGGGTGGGGAGTTACCTGCAGCCGCCTGAGAAACCATGTATTCTTTGTTTGTTTTGTATTATTAGTTTGCATTTCTGTTGAAGAAAGAGTGGATGCCTTTCGAATGATGGAGGTGGTGCGTCGGTATGCGGTTGTTTCGTTAGTTTGGCAGCCAGTCTCTAGCGATTCCTGGGCAGGGAAGGAGTAGGGAAACACGCTCCACGTGTTTCCCTACTCCTCCCCCTTCCTTGGTCGCTGTTTGCTGCTGGCTGGGTCGCGGGTAATCCTAAATATAGAACAGGAAAAGTTCTCTACGATGACAAATCACAGAAGGCAAAAGTAGAGACTAATAGACGATTCACCACTGGAGACGTGAGTCCAACAGTCTTTATTATATCAGAGGACGTGAGTCCAACAGTCTTTATTATATCAGAGATAACGACCCGACACAGGCCGTGTTTCGACGTTAAAAAGCGTCTGCATCAGGGGTCAATAAATACACCAAGTAATGAATGCAAAACGAAGAGTCCTACTTGTATATGTGTTGTCAACTCACTGATCACGTAGCACCAAACAGAATATGCTGGACACAAACTATCAGAGCAAAAAAAAAAAAACAAACCCCGGCGCAGGCAGCAATAATGGATCACTGCAGGCGCCAGGGAGGGACATGGCTACACTAGGGAGGGACATGGTTCAGCGACAGGCAGGCAGATGCTGAAACACTGCGAGGCCGGCACAGGCAGCAATAATGGATCACTGCAGGCACCGGGGATGCCTGTAAGGTACACCAGGGAAGGAAAGGCAAGGTTGCCAATTGGGCGTTTTTCCCGCCCAATTGGGCGGTTTTCCGCGACCCGCTACGGGAATTTTTTGCCCGCTGCGGGTCGCGGTTTTTTGAGCTGGTTTTTGTTTTTTTTCGGTGGTTTTTGTGCGGTTTTTCGGGCTGCTGGGAGCGGGGCTAGTGATGTTTTGGGCGGGACTAGTGATGTTTTGGGCGGGGCTAGTGACATTTTGGGTGGGGCCAGTGGCAGAGGAGGCGGGGCCGATGCCGAAGGAGCCGGGGCTGATGACAGAAGAGGCGGGGTCGATGACGGCGGAGGCAGAGTCGATGGCGGCGGGGGCGGGGTTGATGACGGCGGGGGTGGGGGGGTGAACTTTTTGGGCGGGTTTCAGGGCCAAGTACCTGACAACACTGAAGAAAGGGTTCAGCAACAGGCAGGCAGATGCTGAGATGCCACAGAGGAGAAGAGATGTCGATGAGGTAGGAGAAAAAAAACTATATATTTTTTTAGATCTCGGGTGTGGAAAGGCCCATCTAAGTTAACTCTGGGTCCATCCAAAATACTGGGTCTGGCTATGCCACTGCTTAATGATAGGATTACAAATGTATTTTGGGGACAAGCTCTAATGGGAAGGATGACAGAAATACTCTTGTAAAAGAGACAATATGTTGAAGATACGTGTGGGGTCCTTAACTAAAGCTTTGTATTGAATTCAAAACTCTACTGGGAATAAGTGGAGCTGAATCACTCCTGGTGTTCTAAAATCGAACCGTCTTGCTTTGTTCTGTAGAAGCTGTAGAGGTTCCAGGGTATAAGAGGGCAGTCCATTAAAAATAACCTTACAAAAGCCCAGACGAGAAAATATTAAGAAGCCTGAAAAATACAGTTCAAAAATCTTTACTAGACAAATGCAGGCACAATCGTTGTAACACAGACTGAGCAGTTTTATTCCTGCGTAGACACAAGAATAAATGCTGGTCTAAGTCCCACGAAAATAAAGAGCCTTCAGTTTAACTACCACCTCTACTCCTGCAATTTTAAAACCTTAAACGTACGCAGGTGGAAGAGTTTGAGTCCGCACTTATGTATGATAAAATGCCTTATGTAAGATGCTGAACATAAGTACATAAGTATATAAGTACATAAATATTGCCATACTGGGGCAGACCAAAGGTCCATCAAGCCCAGCATCTCGTTTCCAACACTGGTCAATCCAGTTCACAAATACTTGGCAAGATCCCAAAAAAGTGCAATACATTTTATGCTGCTTATCCCAGAAATAAGGAGTGGATTTTCCCCAAGTCCATTTTAATAATGGTCTATGGATTTTTCCTTCAGGAAGCCATCCAAACCTTTTTTAAACTCCGCTAAGCTAACCGCTTAGATGAGATGAGCTTTATTTCCTTACTTGTACTTTGCACTCTGGTTCTCTGTTAAAGTCTCAATGAACTGCATTGCTGGAGGGCTGTGATGACCAGTGGCGTACCAAGGTGGTGGGGGCGGTGGGGGCGGTCTGCCCCGGGTGTCAATGGGTAGGGGGTGGTCTGCTGGTGAGTCCAGCTCCATCCACCCGGCAGCTATGTGGTGCGGCGCCTCGCGTCTGCACTGCTGTAAAAGAAGAAGATCGCCTCGTCGGCCCTTCCCTTACTCTCTCTGTCCCGCCCGCTGATGTAACGTCCTATTTCCTCGAGGGCGGGACAGAGAGAGAGTAAGGGAAGGGCCGATGAGGCGATTTTCTTCTTTTACAGCAGCGCAGAGGCGCCAGGTGGACAGAGCTCATAAGACAGGTGGGGACTGGGGGGGTGCCGTGTCGCCTGAGTCGGGGGGGGGTCACGCCGGGGGGGGGGGGGAGGTGCCATGCAGCCCCGCAGCCAGGGGGGGGGGGGATGCATGCAGCAGCGATCCGCCCCGGGTGGAACTGAACCACAGAACACCACTGGTGATGACCCAGCCCTATGTAAGACGTTGAACCACAGCACAAACACTGGAAATCCTCCAATAGATGCTAAAGTGGAGGAGTAAATTAGTGGTTACTACAGTGGCCCCACCTAACCACAGGGAACTGGGTTTGGTTCCCACTGCAGCTCCTTGTGACGCTGGGCAGTCACTTTAGTGTGCCTTTTACAAAGGCATGCTAACGTTTTTAGAACACGCTAAAAATAAGCATGTGCTACACGTTAGAGAAACCCATATATTTCTATAGGCATCCCTAGGTTTAAAAACACTACTGCGTCCCCTAAACCCTCCATTGCCACAGACACAAAATAAGTACTTGTATATAATATGTAAACTGCTCTGATTGTAACCACTGAAAGATGGTATATCAAAACCCAGCCTCTTTTCCTTTCCCTTCCTTTAATTTATGTGCATACCCGCCCTCATTTCCTGTTTCCGGAAGGGCGGGACCAGAGGCAGAGCTGAGGCAGAAGGGAAGACAGGCTGAAGCGCCGTGCCTGCTCGCCTTTTACTACTGCCGGCGGACCCCCGAGGTAAGAACTTTTCAATTCAGGCCGGCACACAGGAAGGCAAGGGGCAGGCGGAGGACTGGGAGAAGAGGGCGGACAACGAAGGTCGGGCTGCCACTCGAAAGGGAGAGAGAGAAAGGGAGGGAGGCGCGGGGGTCTGGACCTCGGAGGAGAGGGGGGCATGGAAGGAGGGGAGGAGAGGGAGGGAGGGGGCGGGCCTGGGAGGAGAGGGGGGACCTGGAACTCGGAGGACAGGGGGGAGGGAGGGAGCAATTCTCCGGCAATCGAATCCTCACATCCAACGTTCTGTGGCTGGTTGGTGTTGGTTTCTCTTCCCTCTCATTGATCCGCCTTCTGACGTCATCACATTCCGACGCGAGGGCGGACCAATGGGAATTGTGTTACGAACCCAGGCATCCAGATGTAGAACGTTGGAGGTGCAAATTATTATATAGGATTATTGCTTCTTTTCCTGGTCTAGAAACTCCTAGCATTGCTTGGATGTAGGGACCAGTAATGTAATGATTGTTTATAGGTATTGTTTCTTTTGAAATATATAGCTAATCATTGTATATATCTTAATCATTGTGCATTTAGAACCTCTAATAAAAGTCTCATTCTCCTAATACGAATCCAAAAGAATCCACAGTAATTACTGAGTAGTCTGTGTCAGTAAAACAGGCTGTAAAACCAGGGCAGTACAGCTAATCAGTAGTGTGCAGTGATTTGCCAAATAGTGCAGGGCACGCCTACTCTCTGCCTACAAACATGCCCCCGCGCTAAAAATGTTTAATATTTCTTAGGCGTGGGATTGGTGTGTGCTGATCCCCAAACTATCGCGGGATGCCTGAGAACTTTCCAAGGTAGAACCTTTTAGCATGCAGCATACGTTAGCAGTTACCGCTGCTTAGTAAAAGGATTCCTTAGTGTGTGTAGATTTCAATGTCACTGCAGGATGCCTGAGCTCGTCCTGCAGTACTCCATTTTTTTTTTGCTGCATTAGGGGTGTGGTAGCATCTAATGCAGCTTAGTAAAAGGGTCCCTAAAGCACTTTTAAAAGCAGCCTTTGAAAATATATCTATATATATTTTACTCAACACATTATTATTCTGTAGAAATCATTGTTGGAGGATTTGGTGAAAGCAATTAGCAGAGTTGGGTTTAAAAAGTTGGACGAGTTCTTGGAGGAAAAGTCCATAAACTATTATTAACAAAGTACACCTGAGGAAAGCCACTGATGATCTCTTGGGGAGTTCTTGGAGGAAAAGTCCACAAACTATTAACAAACTACACCTGAGGAAAGCCACTGATGATCTCTGGGGGAGTTCTTGGAAGAAAAGTCCACAAACTATTAACAAATTACACCTGAGGAAAGTCACTGATGATCTAAGGGGGTAAGTAGCACTGAATCTAGGCACTTTTGGGGGGGATCCTGCCAAATACTTGTACCCTGGATTTGCCACTATAAGATTCTGGGTCTGATGGACCTTTGGTCTGACCCAGTATGACAGTTAATGGGCCTGATATGGGAAAGAGTTAAACCCCGCTGGGCTGACCATTGGCTAATATTCAGCAGCACATGTTTGTGTAATGGTGCTGAATATTGCCCGTGATTCCCCAGGCACTGTCTGGTTAATGCCAGGGCAGTCCAGGGCAGGGGCGTAGCCAGTATGGGGCCACGGGGGCCTGGGCCCCCATACATTTGCCCCTGGACCCCCCTGACAATGACACGATGACCCCCCCCCCGCCTCCGCCTACCTTTGCTGGCATGGGACCCCAACTCCCGCCAGCCGAGCTGAGGTCCTCTTCTTTCCAATCCCGCGCAAGGCTTCATTCTAGTCTTGCTTCGTTCTGTTTCTGAGAGTCTGACATCCGTTGCTGGCTGATCTGCAAGGCTTCATTCTGTTTCTGTGAGTCTGACGTCCTGCACATACAACGTGCAGGACGTCAGACTAGAACGAAGCCTTGCGCGGATTGGGAAGAAGAGGACCTCGGATCGGCTGGCGAGGGTTGGGGTTCCCCGCCAGCAAAGATAGGCGGCGGCGGGAGGGGGGTCGTCGAGTCGTCGGCAGGGGGGTTTGGCAATGGCGGGGGGGGGGGGTCAAAATTGGTGGCGGGGGTTAGCAATGGCAGGGGGGTCAGCAGCGCCGGGGAGGCTAAAATGTGCCCCCTCACCTCGGGCTCTGGACCCCCTTCTCACTGAAGTCTGGCTACGCCCCTAGTCAAGGGGCAGAGCTTGGGCAGATCTGGCACTCAACTGGTTAGGGGCGATACTTAGGGGTCCTTTTACTAAGGTGGCACTGAAAAGTGGCCTGCGCTAGGGTAGGTGCATGTTTTGGATGCGTGCAGATCCATTTTTCAGCACACCTGTAAAAAATGGTGGGGGGGGGGGGGGCACGAAAAAGAACGTGCTGCAAAATGAAAATTGGCGCATGTACTTTAGGGTCTGAGACCTTACTGCCACCCATTCACTTAACAGCAAGGTCTCACGCGTTAACCGAGCAGTAACGGTCAGTGCGCGTTCAAATGCCAATTATCTCCCACGTGCCAGTGGCTGGGTGGTAATTCCAACTTAACGTGCGTTCGGCGCTCGTAGGAGCCTACGTGACTTACTAAAAGGGCCCCTTAGTCTGCTATCCAGTTAAGTAAGTGGATAAAGTTAATACACCGAAAAGACTGGTCTAACTTTATCGGCCGAGCTAACCGAGGGCTGGTCTGAATATCAGTCGGTACCGGTTAACTTCAGGGTGACTTCACTTACCCGGACATTCAATGCTGCAGACCAGACATGGCCTGGAATTGAATTTCCAAGCTTAATTTAAAAGCCTGTGGCTGTCACCAGCTTAAAAACCACTCTCAGCAACGTTTCTTAGCAGGTTCAATGCTACTTACATAATATAACAGTTTACAAGATAATGGATAACAACTGTAATATAGTGAATAAAGAGGTGGGCAATAAAATTGGATAAGTAAAATGGGTAAGGGGGAAGGTGGAGAGGTATGGAGTGGGAAGAGGTGTGTATTAGGAAGTGTTGTTAATTAAGGAAGAATGAATAATGAAGGTTGGAAGAGGGCTAATTCAAGAGGATACATGGGGAAGCATATTTCAGGTTCTGTCAAATAGTCAAATCCGGGTAGCGTATTAGGACTCCAATTTAAGACAAGTCATTTGTATAGGCTTGCTTGAAGAGGTACGTTTTTAGCAGCTTCTGGAAGGGTAAATGGTCATTGACTGTTCAAATTCATCTTGGTAAGGCGTTCCAGAGTTGGCTGCCCATAACGGAGAAATTTGGATGCATAATATGTTTTGTACTTGATTCCTTTACAGTTGGGAAGATGCAAGTTTAGATAAGTTAGTTATGGTCCCCTCCCCACACAAGAGCAGCCCCACCTCCATTTTCCCTGAGACCTCCATCACTAGTGCCTCCCTCCCAGCCACCTGTAGGTACCTCCAGGGCTACTATACCTTTGGTAGTGGTCTGGTGCTGTAGTCAGGGCAGGAGCAATTTCCTAGTCGCTCCTGTCTATACGAGCTCCATAGTCAAAATGGCTGACATGACCTCTAGCGGCAGTCTCGTATTTGAGTATGTTATAAAAATATGTGTGTAAACTTCAATGCTGCACTTTCTCTGCCCAAACTCCTCCCCGTGAACACATAAGAACATAAACGTTGCCATACTGGGACAGGACAAAGATCCATCAAGCCCAGTATCCTGTTTCCAGAAGAGGCCAATCCAGGTCACAAGTACCTGACGAGATCCCAGAACAGTAAAACAGATTTTATGCTGCTTATCCTAGAAATAAGCAGTGGATTTTCCTAAGTTCATCTCAATACGGAAGAACACCCTGGAATTATGACAGGGTGTCATAAGAACGGCTTCGTGGCAGAGTTTATAAAGCGTGTCGGAAGTTTTAGGGTTAAAGTAGAAAGAGCAGCAGCTCTGGGTGGAGTTTGGGAGAAGGAGAGTTAAGGATAATTAGGAACAAAGGACAGGAAAATAAATAAATAAAGCTAGGGTACATGGAGAAATTGATTGGCTATTTAGATTAACAGGTGAGCCAATTGGCGGGATGTAGGCTTTTCAGTAAGTGAGGAATTTTGGCGGGCTAAGAAAACTTTGTGTGTGAGGAGAGTTGGGAGTGAGTCATGGTTGACCCTCCCACCCTCCATCTTTGGCTGTGTATTCATTGGTCTGTACTTTCTGTAGGAGAATTTCATGGGTTGGGTTTAGACCTTTTGTTAGGATTATCAGATATAATTATCTACTATAATAAAACTCACCCTCAACGTTCTGAGGACACTGACGTCAGTGAAGCCAAGCCCTGACTTCCTTCAAAAAGGTTCGAAGGTTCGTGGTGGTGAAGCCACCAAAATCGCTCCGGGCCCAACCCTCGAGAGCGGAGCAATGGCAGAACAACGAAGGGGTTGGCAGGGAGGGAGGCGGGGGGGGGGGGTGGGAAATCGCTCCGGGCCCCGCCCTCACGTCAAACGTCATGACGTTGGGGGCGTAGCTATGGCAGAACAATGAAGGGGTTGGCCAGGGAGGGAGGGGGGGGGTGTTGACGACAAAAACCTTGCTAGCGCCCGTTTCATTTGCTCAGAAACGGGCCTCTTTTACTAGTATCATATAATTGATATGAACAAATTGAGGATGGCTGATATAAGTTGAAGTTTATGTGGAATTGGAAGTTATGTAAAATAAAGCTCTGGGCCAGTTCAGCCACAAACCTTAAGTTGCAATTTGTGCGTTTTATTTGAAGTGCACATCTACTTACACTGTACATACTTTAAGGCATGACATATTTTTAGAAGAGGCCAAGTATGTGACAAGTTACATACTTTCACCTGCATGCCTAGTAAGCAATTAGAGGATAACCATTTTAGCCATATAAAGAGCCAGGATAAGTACATAAGTATTGCCATACTGGGAAAGACCAAAGGTCCATCGAGCCCAGCATCCTGTTTCCAACAGTGGCCAATCCAGGTCACAAATACCCGGCAAGATCCCCAAAATGTACAAAACATTTTATACTGCTTATCCCAGAAATAGTGGATTTTCCCCAAGTCCATTTAATAACGGTCTATGGACTTTTCCTTTAGGAAGCCGTCCAAACTTTTTAAAAACTTCGCTAAGCTAACCGCCTTTACCACATTCTCTGGCAACGAATTCCAGAGTTTAATTACACGTTGCGTGAAGAACCCTTTTCTTCGATTCGTTTTAAATTTACTACTTTGTAGCTTCATTGCATGCCCGCTTCACATCTACCCATTCCACTCCACTCATTATTTTACAGACCTCTATCATATCTCCCCTCAGCCGCCTTTTCTCCAAGCTGAAGAGCCCTCGCCGCTTTAGCCTTTCCTCATAGGGAAGTCGTCCCATCCCCTTTATCGTTTCCGTCGCCCTTCTCTGCACCTTTTCTAATTCCACTATATCTTTTCTGAGATGCGGCGTCCAGATGGAGGATAGGAGAACTGACTGCAGATGATATCAAAAGAATGCCAAATTTATCAATAGCAAGAGGACAAGCAAAAGCAACAATAACCCCATTATTAGTGCTGTTCCTTCTCATTAGCTTCTCTGATTACTGCTGCTGTCTGTGGATGACAAATATTTGTACAGTAAGAAACCAATTATGCAAAAATTAGAATTGCCACCCTTTGAAATTATTTGCAAATAATACCACCTATTACTGTATTTTAGAAACTCACCCTAAAATCATCGAAGCATATCAAGTGATCATGGCCCATTAATTTAACATTTGTTTCATTAAATAAAACCATTCATTTTGCATCATTTCCAGAAGAATGCACCTACCATTTTGCTCTCTGGGAAAACTGGTGCTAGATACGGATTGTTCAGGAGAAAATCTTGTTGCTAAGGCCTGTATCTTGTTGGACAGACTGGATGGACCGTACAGGTCTTTATCTGCCGTCATCTACTATATGTTCCTGTGATTTCTAATGGTTGATGGATTCTATGCCCTAGTCCACGAGATTATCCATGGAGAAGCCCCAGCCTACATGTCAGACCTAATAGACCTACCTCACAGGAACACAATAAAATCTTCTCACACATTCCTCAATCTTCATCCTCCCAATTGTAAAGGTTTGAAATACAAATTGTTGCATGCGTCTACCTTCTCCTATATGGGCACGCAGCTATGGAACGCCCTACCGCGCAACCTGAAAACGGTCCATGAACTGGCCAATTTCTGCAAACTACTGAAAACCTATCTCTTCTAAAAGATATATCACTAAGCTCAACACGTGTATCTGCACAATCTCTAATATAGATAGGGATGTCTCATAACGTCTTTTGCTGTAATACAACCATGTACTTCACCACCATGTAACCCAAACTCTCTATAAACCAAATGTATATTTTCTATTTCCAATATCCACAATGAATTGTAAGCCACATTGAGCCTGCAAAGAGGTGGGATAATGTGGGATACAAATGCAATAAATAATAATAATATGGAGGGCAATTTTGGAAGGGATGAGCCTACTTAACAGATGTAGATATTTCCACCAGCAATAGAGTTGCAACAAGAATATGTGTATATTGTAAAAGTGGTGAGCGGTGTAAAACAAGTAGAAATGAATCGATTTTATACTCTTAAAAAAGTACAAAGACTAGGGGACACTCAATGAAGTTACACGGAAATACTTTTAAAACAAATAAGAGCAAATATTTTTTTCACTCAAAGAATAGTTAAGCTCTGGAACTCTTTGCCGGAAGACGTAGTAACAACAGCGGTTGGTGTATCTGGGTTTAAAAAAGGTTTCGACAAGTTCCTGGAGGAAAAAGTCCATAGTCTGTTATTGAGATGGACATGGGGAAGCCACTGCTTGCCCTGGGATTGGTAGCATGGAATGTTGCTACTCTTTGGGGTTCTGGAATCTTGTTGCTCTTTAGGATTCCAGAATCTTACTATTCTTTGGGGTTCTGCATGGAATGTTGCTTATTTGAGATTCTACATGGAATGTTGCTACTATTTGGGTTTCTGCCAGGTACTTTTGACCTGGATTGGCCACTGTTGGAAATAGGATACTGGGCTAGATGGACCATTGATCTGATCTGGTATGGCTATTCATACATTTAAGTGTCTGCTCTACCCAGATTCTGCCCAAGCTAAACCTGTGTGAATGCCCAACTGCAAAGTGCCATCATATTGTGGAACATATGTACTGCATACCATGGGTATCCTCAGCCGATAATGGAAAAAAGAAGGGTGTCCCTGACGAGCACTTGGCATCTGTTTCTGATGCCTTACGTCCTGCACCGTGCATGTAGCCCCGTGCAGGACGTAAGGCGTCAGAAACGGATGATCACACAACGAAGGCGCCGGAGTCGACTGGCGCTGAAGAAGACTCTTTGGCTGGCGGGGATTGGGGACCCCCGCCAGCAAACAAGGTACAGTGGGGGAAATAAGTATTTGATCCCTTGCTGATTTTGTAAGTGTGCCCACTGACAAAGACATGAGCAGCCCATAATTGAAGGGTAGGTTATTGGTAACAGTGAGAGATAGCACATCACAAATTAAATCCGGAAAATCACATTGTGGAAAGTATATGAATTTATTTGCATTCTGCAGAGGGAAATAAGTATTTGATCCCCCACCAACCAGTAAGAGATCTGGCCCCTACAGACCAGGTAGATGCTCCAAATCAACTCGTTACCTGCATGACAGACAGCTGTCGGCAATGGTCACCTGTATGAAAGACACCTGTCCACAGACTCAGTGAATCAGTCAGACTCTAACCTCTACAAAATGGCCAAGAGCAAGGAGCTGTCTAAGGATGTCAGGGACAAGATCATACACCTGCACAAGGCTGGAATGGGCTACAAAACCATCAGTAAGACGCTGGGCGAGAAGGAGACAACTGTTGGTGCCATAGTAAGAAAATGGAAGAAGTACAAAATGACTGTCAATCGACAAAGATCTGGGGCTCCACGCAAAATCTCACCTCGTGGGGTATCCTTGATCATGAGGAAGGTTAGAAATCAGCCTACAACTACAAGGGGGGAACTTGTCAATGATCTCAAGGCAGCTGGGACCACTGTCACCACGAAAACCATTGGTAACACATTACGACATAACGGATTGCAATCCTGCAGTGCCCGCAAGGTCCCCCTGCTCCGGAAGGCACATGTGACGGCCCGTCTGAAGTTTGCCAGTGAACACCTGGATGATGCCGAGAGTGATTGGGAGAAGGTGCTGTGGTCAGATGAGACAAAAATTGAGCTCTTTGGCATGAACTCAACTCGCCGTGTTTGTAGGAAGAGAAATGCTGCCTATGACCCAAAGAACACCGTCCCCACTGTCAAGCATGGAGGTGGAAATGTTATGTTTTGGGGGTGTTTCTCTGCTAAGGGCACAGGACTACTTCACCGCATCAATGGGAGAATGGATGGGGCCATGTACCGTACAATTCTGAGTGACAACCTCCTTCCCTCCGCCAGGGCCTTAAAAATGGGTCGTGGCTGGGTCTTCCAGCACGACAATGACCCAAAACATACAGCCAAGGCAACAAAGGAGTGGCTCAGGAAGAAGCACATTAGGGTCATGGAGTGGCCTAGCCAGTCACCAGACCTTAATCCCATTGAAAACTTATGGAGGGAGCTGAAGCTGCGAGTTGCCAAGCGACAGCCCAGAACTCTTAATGATTTAGAGATGATCTGCAAAGAGGAGTGGACCAAAATTCCTCCTGACATGTGTGCAAACCTCATCATCAACTACAGAAGACGTCTGACCGCTGTGCTTGCCAACAAGGGTTTTGCCACCAAGTATTAGGTCTTGTTTGCCAGAGGGATCAAATACTTATTTCCCTCTGCAGAATGCAAATAAATTCATATACTTTCCACAATGTGATTTTCCGGATTTAATTTGTGGTGTGCTATCTCTCACTGTTACCAATAACCTACCCTTCAATTATGGGCTGCTCATGTCTTTGTCAGTGGGCACACTTACAAAATCAGCAAGGGATCAAATACTTATTTCCCCCACTGTACCTGATGCGGGGCAGGGGGAGGGTGGTGGCGGGCGGGGGGGTTGCGGTTGCAGTGACAGGGGGTTTCTTGAAGTTGCGGTGGTGGGGGGGGGGTCCAAAGTGGCGGGGGGGGGGGGGTTGGCGGCAGGGGGAGGTGTCTAAACAGTGCCCCCCCACCTCGGGCTCTGGGCCCCCCTCCCGCCGAGGTCTGGCTACGCCCCTCGTCAGCAGTAAGAGAGGAGAAAAATGGGTGTATGTGTGACAGGGGTAACTGGTTTAGCAGCAGAAGGGGAGAAGGATGCGGCAGGAAAAGATCATGGTAGATACCTGTACGGATGAGAGGGGGAGCAATGTACTGTGGGAAGGAAGTGTGTGCATGCAACTTTTCATTATATTCAGCAGGTTTAAAAAAAAAAATTCCATGCAGCGGTAATTTACCAGTTCTAAGCCATCCAGTCCAGAGGTGCGACTAATCATATCATTAAAAACTGTAATTCCACCATGAATTTTGATTAAAAGTTTTAACCGTTGCCCAGCCCTAATTGAATAGCACGTTGTGAAGGATAAACACTTCCAAATATACAAATTCTTGATAAAAAATAACAAAAAGGAGGAAAAGATCTCAAACAACCCGAGTGCTTCCTTCTTCATAGCACTCACCGGGTGATTAATCATCATTGACCAAAAACCTCCTCAAAATATTTTAAAAACATTTTTTAATGCACTAAAATCAATCTATGAACGCCAAAAAATGTTTTATAGCAACTTAGCCTCTTGTTGCTGAAGTACCGGGAGATGCATGCGCAAATTAATTGGATAACGAACTGTTAACCATGAATATTTGATGCTAACAACCAATAATTGAAGCTAATTGGCACCCATTAGAATTAGTGCACTCATCTGGCTGCATGCTATTCTATAAGCCAGTGCACCTAACTCCTATAGCGGGGCATAATTGAACGGCGCCAGCCAAATAGATGGCCGGCCATCTGTTTGGTTGGCGCCGCAAAGAGCAGTCCCGAACCGTATTATTGAAAAAGATGGCCGGCCATCTTTTGTTTCGATAATATGGTTCGGGCCGGCCAAATGTCAAAGATGGCCGGCACTGGTTTTCGCAGATAATGGAAACTAATGCCGGCGATCTCAAACCCGGCCAAATCCAAGGCATTTGGTTGTGGGAGGGGCCAGCATTTGTAGTGCACTGGTCCCCCTGACATGCCAGGACACCAACCGGGCACCCTAGGGGGCACTGCAGTGAACTTCAAAAATAGCTCCCAGGTGCATAGCTCCCTTACCTTGGGTGCTAAGCCCCCCAAATCCCCACCAAAACCCACTCCACACAACTGTACACCACTACCATAGCCCTTAGGGATGAAGGGGGACACCTACATGTGGGTACAGTGGGTTTTTGGGGGTGGGGGGGTTGGAGGGCTTAACATTTACTACCACAAGTGTAACAGGTGGGGGGGATGGGCCTGGGTCCACCTGCCTGAAGTGTACTGCACCCACTAAATACTGCTCCAGGGACCTGCATACTGCTGTCAGGGAGCTGGGGATGACATTTGAGGCTGACACAGAGACTGGGAAAAAAAATATATATTTTTTGGGGGTGGGAGGGGGTTGGTGACCACTGGTGGAGTAAGGGGAGGTCATCCCCGATTCCCTCCGGTGGTCATTTGGTCAGTTGGGGCACCTTTTTGAAGCTTGGTTCTGAAAAAAAAGGGACCGAGTGAAGCCGGCGAAATGCAAGTCAAGGCCTGCTTTCTTTTTTCCATTATCGGGCGAAGCTGGCCATCTCATGAGTACGCCCCCATCCCGCCCCTGTCCCGCCTTCGCTACCCTACCGACACACCCCCTTGAAGTTTGGGCAGCTCCGCGACGGAAAGCAGTTGGCGCCGGCCAAAATCGGCTTTCGATTATACCGATTTGGCCGGGTTCAGGAGATCGCCGGCCATCTCCCGATTTGTGTCGGAAGATGGCCGGCGATCTCCTTCGAAAATAAGCTGGATAGTGGCCACGGGAATGTCAGGGGATTTCCAAAAAATTGTGCATGTAGTAATGGAATATTGGGTCAGCACGCCCAACTTGGGTACCAGCATTTACACCTGGTTTCAGCAGGCTTGAGTCTGGGGCTTAAAGTTAAGGCGTGGGAATTAGCACTTTGCACTGTTCTATAAAGATTTACGCTTAGCAGTGATCTCTTCTGATGCCAATTTTTGAGCACAGTTTATAGAATCCATCCCACCATGTGAAAGAGGGTATTCTCTTCTTCAAGAGTGCGCACTTGGGAAGAATAATTCGAATCATAGTTATCTGATGCTAGGTTCCACTTTAGAATTCAGCGCTCAAGAAAAAGACCTAGATGTCATCGCAGACAATACGCTGATATCTTCTGTCCAGTGTGTGGCGGCAGCCAAAAAAGCAAACAGGATACTAGGAATTATTACAAAAGGGATGCAAAATAAGACCAATAATATTATAATGCATTTGTATCGCTCCATGGTGTTTAATCCTGGTTGCCGTAACTCAAAAAAGATGTAGCGGAATTAGAAAAGGTTCAATAAAGAGCAACCAAAACGACAGAGGGGATGGAACTGCTCCCATATGAGGAAAGGATAAGGAAGTTAGTGCTCTTCAGCTTGGAAACCAGGTGGCCGAGGGGAGATATGATTGAAGTCTACAAAATCCTGAGTGGTGTGGAGCAGGTGGCGGTGAACTGATTTTTCACTCATTCAGAAAGTACAAAGACCAGGGGACACTCAATGAAATTGCAAGGAAATACTTTTAAAACAAGCCCCAAAATTGTTAACCTCTGGAACCCATTGCCGGAGGATGTGGTAATAATGGCGGTTAACCTCTCTGGGTTTAAAAAAGGTTTGGACAAGTTCCTGGAGGAAAAGTCCATAGTCTGTTATTGAGATGGCCATGGGGGAAACCACTGCTGTCCTTGGGATTGATAGCATGGAATGGTGCTACTAATTGGGTTTCTGCCAGGTACTTGTGACTTGGATTGGTCACTGCTGGAAGCAGGTCTAGATGGACCATTGGTCTGACTCAGTATGGCTATTCTTATGTACTTTGCCCTTTCCAGACTGCCCTGTCTGTCTCTAGTCCTTCTTCGATCATCACTCCCTCCTAGCAGGTACACAGTTACATCGTCCAAAATCATCTACTACAAGATGTCGTGAATGGCAGAATGGGTCAGAGTGACCCTGCTCAGTACTGCTGGGAGACTGAAATACCGCAGAACCACCACTAGAGGTCACCCCCTTAATGAATCAGAACCTGAAATGATCCAGCCCACCCTTGCGCTCCAGAAATGGAATGTGCAGTGATCACTTACTCTGGATCATTTCTAGATCATGATCATTTGAAATCCACAGAGGGATGGGGGGGATTTGATTTCTGTTTTAATATATCTCTCTTTATCAGATGAGTGCTCGTGGCACTGGCCCACCGCCGCTTATGAATTATGCATTTCTAGTGCTGCTTCTATTGATTACGCATTACACCAGCGATTTATTCCAAAAGTGCCTTAGGTGTCCGGCGAGGCGTTTTAATCAGCTGCCTGTAATGCATTTGGAGAAAGTAAGCTTAGAACAGAGATCTCACACCATAATATTATTTAATTCCTCGCCTTACCAGAAGTCTGACATTCAATTTTCTGACAGCAGTATAATTATAGATGGTCCGATACCCCTGAGGATATTTAAACGGAAGCAGTAGGAGGCTAGAATTCAGCACACTGCAGCATAACACCTGTCCGATGACATTCCTCTGTGGACTCCAAATATCACCACTGCTGGGCTCTCGCTAGTCAATCGGCAAGCAACAGACCTCATTAAGCATGAAAAGAAGCTAAATTAAGCCAAATAAACTAGAAGAATGAATTATTCCATCCTTATTTTAGCAACAGTGGAACGTCACTGTTATTTTGGATAAGACAGGGTAGATTGTTGTACAGGCAATTATGAAGATGATAGGGTAGAGTGGGAAATAGGTTGGACAATAGATTACTTCTCATATCTCTAGGCCGACATCGATGAATGCTTTTTTTTTTTCTTTCCAGGCAAAGAAACAATGCTCGAGTGTCACTGAGACCCAGGTGCCATTCGGTGTATTTCAACATAACTAATGAAAATAAAAATTTCAGGGTTTTGTTTTCGATTCTCTGAAAAGTGACTAATGCAAAGAAAAGTGTAGATTTTCACTTATACAATTAAAGACATCTGTCATCAGCAGTATGGAAACATGTACAGGGGAGGGTTTGCATCACAATCGTGTCACGGCTATTTTGCATGTTTCCTTTAGCACGTGGAAGAGCATGAGATGTGGAGTAGCATTATTATATGAATGGACTCCTCGAATTCTGACCTTAAGGTGTATGGGGGCCAGAGCCCAACGTGGTGGTGGTGGTGGGGGGGGGGGGGGGTCACATTTTGGTGACTATGGGCTGTAGAACTGGTTTCTCCAGTTGGTTTAATTTTATAAGCTGGGGTAGGCTTTGGATGCACAGTTTCCTCCAAAATCTGATTTTATAATCAAGCTAATGAGGTACTCTTTTTTCTGTTCTTTCTAACCTAACCAATGTGGGAAAGACTTACTGTATCTATAAAGGGTTGAAGATATTTGTCATCCTAGAGAAACATAACGCTCTGAAAGAGTTTAACAGAAGGGGACCAAATTTGACTTGCAGAAAAAAAAATTGGTGAAAATACATATCAGGTTTGAAAAAGGGCTAGATAAGACTGTGGGGCTCATTTTCAAAACAGAAAAAAAAAGTCCAAAAAACGACACAAAGTGGCAGATGGATTTGTTTTTTTATGCCGACACATCCAAATTACTATTTTTGAAACTCATTTTAAAGACATAAGTACATAAGTAATGCCACACTGGGAAAAGACCAAGGGTCCATCGAGCCCAGCATCCTGTCCACGACAGCGGCCAATCCAGGCCAAGGACACCTGGCGAGCTTCCAAATCGTACAAACATTTCTATACATGTTATTCCTGGAATTGTGGATTTTTCCCATGTCCATTTAGTAGCGGTTTATGGACTTGTCCTTTAGGAAACCGTCCAACCCATTTTTAAACTCTGCTAAGCTAACCGCCTTCACCACTTTCTCTGGCAACGAATTCCAGAGTTTAATTACGCGTTGGGTGAAGAAAAAGTTTCTACGATTTGTTTTAAATTTACTACACTGTAGTTTTATCGCATGCCCCCTAGTCCTAGTATTTTTGGAAAGCGTGAACAGACGCTTCACATCCACCTGTTCCACTCCACTCATTATTTTATGTACCTCTATCATGTCTCCCCTCAGCCGTCTCTTCTCCAAGCTGAAAAGCCCTAACTTCCTTAGTCTTTCCTCATAGGGAAGTCGTCCCATCCCTGCTATCATTTTAGTCGCCCTTCACTGCACCTTTTCCAATTCTACTATATCTTTCTTGAGATGCGGGGACCAGAATTGAACACAATACTCAAGGTGCGGTCACACCATGGAGTGATACAACGGCATTATAACATCCTCACACCTGTTTTCCATACCTTTCCTAATAATACCCAATGTTTTTCTAAGCAGCACACATACACATACAAAATTTCCTGCCATCTGAACTGTGCAGATGAGTGACCATTTCCAGTTCTTTGTTCCAAAATCTACAAATGTCTTCTGCAGCAGGTTTTTCTCTCTTTGCTCTGAACCATCTCATCTGAAATCCACTGTCCTGGACTGCAGCTATCAATTGCTCATCCTTAAGTTTCAATTCACCTCTTCTTTCATGTGCCCAATTTTGATTAACAAATGGTTCCTAGAGTAATTCTTTGTATTTTCCTCTTGTTTTTCCTCATTGGCTGATCTAATTTTTTTAACAGTTTTTTTTTTCTTTTCCTTTGCAAATTCTGTTGCTTCTTTCCCTATGTATACCAGTGGATTCTCACTCGTTCCTTCTACTCATTGGAATGCATGCTCAGTTTAATAATGGAGAACACATTCTGGACATTTCATATATCAACACCTTTTACATATTTGGATTCGATGATGCTGTTAAGTAAGCTTGAAGGTCTATGATAGTAGTTTGATAGGTATATTTTTCTATCAGGCCTATTCCTCTTTTGGCTCGGGAATGCACAGTCTTGGTATATATTGATTCTTATAATGACCTTGTGGGCATGGAGGAGTTTTCTTACTAGTACAACCAGTTTTTCAAGCTCTGTAAGAGGCCAGTCTACGACTCCAAAACTGTATGAGATGGAGATGGCAAAAGCTGGCAGCTTATTAATTGTATATTACTACAGGATGATGTTGGGGGATTAGGTGGGGGGAAATGATGGCAGGGAGGATCGGAAGAAGGAACTGATGTCGGGGGAGGGTGTTGGGTGGGCATTGGGGAGATCACTTTTGGTATGGTGATCAGGGAATGAACTGATACGGCAGGTTCAGGGTGTGTGTGGAGAAGAGCAGCATTTTTAAAAAGCTACTCCAATGAAAAATGTCAGGAAGTATTTTTTCACGGAGAGAGTAGTGGATGCTTGGAATGCCCTCCGCGGGAGATGGTGGAAATGAAAACGGTAACGGAATTCAAGCACGCGTGGGATAAACATAAAGGAATCCTGTTCAGAAGGAATGGATCCTAAGGAGCTTAGCCGAGATTGGGTGGCAGAGCCGGTGGCAGGAGGCGGGGCTGGTGGTTGGGAGGTGGGGATAGTGCTGGGCAGACTTACACGGTCTGTGCCCTGAAAAGGACAGGTACAAATCAAAGTAAGGTATACACAAAAAGTAGCACATATGAGTTTATCTTTTTGGGCAGACTGGATGGACCATGCAGGTCTTTTTCTGCCGTCATCTGCTATGTTACTATGCTACATGTGGGGTAGAGCTACATGTTTTGTCCCCACGTGCAGCATTTTAAAATTGCTGCTCCCACAGGATATGGAGAGACGGATTGATTTTACAAGAGGATCTACATTTTTGGAGGTGACCTTACTTTAGGTGTCAGGCCAGAGATGCCCTGGGCCCTTTATTTGCCTAATCTAGGGAGTCTATATCTAGAGATCCCCAACTTAGGGATCTGGTGAAGATTGATTATCTTCCCCTTGATTCCTTCACCTTTGGAGCAAAGTTTCATCCTTCTTGGAGAAGTAAGCTGTGCTGATCTCTAATACTGTACGCAGCACATTAGCATACATTTACATACTAATTGTGCTAAGATTAGTACAGCAGTTTACATCCCAATTTAATGCTGATTTTTTTTGTACACTCCAGTCCTCCGTAAAGCGCACACACACACACACACAACAGCTCTAAACCAGAAATAATTGTGGCATTCTGCTCATCCTAAGGGAGTGGGGACCTAACCTGGGCATTGAACCCAGTTTTTGTCACCCCATGTGTTGGGAGCCAGAATGTCCCAGGACCTGAACAAGGTTTTTGGTTCATTATGCTGACAGGAAAGGAGAAGGAAAACAAGATTGCTTTATACAGAAAACTGTCATGTTACCGCCATGGTGTGCTCTGGTTGTTTGTTTTGGTCAGTGCACTTTTTTTTTTTTTTTTAAGCATTGCGTTATTTTATTTTTTTTAATTTTCAACATTTTTATTGATGGCACATCAAGAAATACATCATTACGTTCGCATAACTGATGTAACCTAACACACTCTTAACGGTACTACTAGAGCAATACAACCAGTAAACGTGTCATCAACATTTTCCACTTTCTTCCCCCTACGTATCCTGCTCCCTCCCTCCTACCCACCCTCTATTTCCCAACTTTTTTATATGCCAACAAATCCAGTTACACTCTGCCATATAAAATTCCAACAGTAGAACCTACATAACAAGAAAAGTATATGCCAACGGTCATCAGACTTTTACAAATTGCCCCCCCTACCCCCATCCCCTACCCCTTGTTAAATACCTAGTCAAAGACCTCTAACCAGAATTGGATACAAGAGCTGTATACGCCCCCCCTCCTTGGAGAAGCCCTAGGGCCTATGTTCTGATAGCCCCCTCCCCCCAATCTGAAGAGTGCCGCTCTTGTTGTTGTTGTTCTACTGCTGAATGCCAGTCAACGCTTTACTCCGACTATGACATGACCTAATAGTATCAGTGCAGGCTTGAGTGTTTATACAAAAAACACTTTTGGTTAACTGCCATGACCACTTTATTTAAACAACCCCTCCCCCTCCCACCCCTCCCCTCTACTCACCCTTATATATGCAAAAATAAATAAATGAAAGAAGGACATTTGTTCCCCCTTCCCCTCGCGTTATTTTAAATGCATTAGATTACCAGCTCCTTGGAGTAGCCTAGTGGTTAAAGCACTGGCTGAGAACCAGAGCAAACCCTGTTCAAATCCTCCTGCTGCTCCTCGTGATCATGGGCAAGTCAAGTAACTCAAGAAAGAGCAAGGCCAAAGTGGAAAAAAAAGAGGAAGCAGATCAGTAGTAGATATAGACAAACTTTAATAGTAAAAATTGCAAAGTAGAATGTTGCCCGACACAGGCTGTGTTTCGCCCACCAGGGCTGTGTCAGGGGGCTATGTTATAACCTTCACAGCCAAAAGCTTGATAAAAGGTGTGTGCTATATCCCAATATTCTAATATAATAATTCGCACCTCCAACGTTCTGAAGCTGACTCCGTGGCAGCGTGGCAGTGAAGCCGTGTAGTGTTCGTAGGGTTCGTAATCGCCCCGCCCTCGAGGGAACTCTGTATAGTTGCCAGGGAAACAAACGTGACGTCAGGAGAAAGGACCAGCCACAGGCAATCGTAATCGCTGTCAGTGCCCCGTTCTCCGAAGGCAGGGAAGGCTGCATGGTAACGCGACGTCAGAAGGAGAAGGGATCAACCACAGGCAATCGCACTCGCTCTCACTGCCCCACCCTCGGAGGGAAGGGAAGGCTGCATAGTAACGCCACGACCAGAGAACAGAGGACCACAGTGGCGGGAAGCACACAAACCGCCTGACAGGACTCTCACTTTCAAGAAAGTTGAACTCCGAGGTACGGAGAGTGCACTACAAATGCTGGCCCCTACCACGACCAAATGCCTTGGATTTGGCCGGGTTTGAGATGGCCGGCATCGGTTTCCATTATCGGCGAAAACCAATGCTGGCCATCTCTGACATTTGGCCGGCCCCAGCCGTATTATCGAAACAAAAGATGGCCGGCCATCTTTTTCAATAATACGGTTCGGGACCGCTCTTTGCAGCGCCGGTCATATAGATGGCCGGCGCCGTTCGATTATGCCCCTCCACGTGTATCTCTCTCTTCCACTCTCTGTAAATGAACTCCAAGGTACAGACATCAAAGGAGGAGGCAAGTGGGGAGCCCTTAAAAACATTAATGGCAGAAGGTCATTACCTTGCTAGCGCCCGTTTCATTTCAATGAGAAACGTTTTTTTTTTTTACTAGTACGGTATAAAAAGACATAAGTGAACCACACCATAGTAGAAAAAAAACAGCACAAGTTTAATTCAAATCGTATTCCAGTGAAATTGCAGCGTGCAACGGCTCCTCGGTGTCACCCTGTCAATACATGACAGTCAAATTTCTTTCAGTCCACGGCAATGAACCTTTTAAACAGCACTAAGGACTAGATTCAGTAAACGGCGCTGAAAAAAATCCACGCAGAGCGCTAATCTCCAAGTTGCCTGCCAGTTACAGAACAGCGCTTACAGCCAAATTCCATAGCAAACTTTGGGCACAAGTAGCTTTTTTTTTTAAAAAAAAAAAACGCTGCTCCTCTTCTCCATATACCCCCCTGATCCCGCAATACCAGTTCATTCCCTGATCACCACACCAAAAGCGATCCCCCCCACCAAAGCCCGCCCAACACCCTCCCCAACATCATTTCCTCCATCCGATCCTTCCTGCAATCATTTCTCCCCCCCGATCCCCCAACTAAAACCTTGTTTAACTTATCAGTATGCCATTCGGGCAGTTTTTAATTAAGGGAGAGTGAATACTCATTTCAGGAGATTGGCAAAATGTTTTTTATCTTGTTTTTTATCTAGGTTTTATTTATATTTTAACATTTTTGTTTAGCGCCTTATGTGGTTAGCTTTAAAATCAAGCGTATTCCTTTAGATATAAGCTTCCGGTTTTGGCGCGAATAAGAAGTTTGGCCATTTTGTGTGCCATTTTTTCAAGTGGTTTTCTCATCTGTTTAAAGAATGTGCTTCATTTAACGAAAGTGGTTGTGCCGCAACTTTGGATTCATTTTCTTTTTAGACTTCGCACACATATTTAGCTTACTCAGATTTTATGACTCGCGTCATTTTATATACTTCGTTTTATGAGTTTTTTCTTTTTTTGACGTTACATACATATTTAGCTCACTCAGATAGTATTATCAGCGTTATTTTATATACTCCGTTCCATGTATTTTTTGGATATTACATACCTTCTGGAAAAGAAGGGATTACACAATATTGATTATTTTTATTTCACTTTTACTTTGATATTGATACTTGGCATTCCTTTATACATTTTTCACATTTGATTATGATGTCTGTGTATTGGTATCTATCCATGTGGAAGCATGCCTAGTTCATCTTATTTCTTGTTTATGGTTCCATGGAAATATGTTATGTGCCTTTTGGATATGTATCAAATATATGTGTATTATTTTAAAATCTATGTGTGACACTTCAACCTATGGTTTGATGGAAGTTTTTTTTTTGAAATTCATTGATTTAAACTCATATTGGTTTTGTATTTCTTATTTTTAGACATCCTTGTTCTTTACAATTTCATTGTAATTCAGCTGTTTCATCTGTTCCAACCAAAGCAGATAAGTATGTTTTTACAGTATCATTATACTTATTATATTCATCCTTTTTTTTGGTTTTAAATTTGTTGTATTAGGTTTAGTTATTTATGTCAATATATTTGTTTATTTATAGACCCCTGATGCAGGCCGGTGTGGCCGAAACACGATTCGTGTCTGGCTTTTATTGATTTTAATAAAGACATTGTTTGGGAAGACATTACATGAGAGAGGACTCTTTTTTGGATCCACTGTGTGTACCTGGTGTTCTTCATTTCTCCTGTGGAGAGATCACCTTCTCTGGTTGTTTAACTTATTTTAACACATTTTTGCTTGAAGTAGCTTAAAGGGTTCCTTTAGAGAGGGTTACAGAGACTTCCACTAAAGTTTTTCAAGCTCGTTTTTGAATATCTAAACATTTTTACATTTTATATCAAGAAATAAAGTTTTGAAGGGTTTCAGAATAAGGAGCACAAGTGATGTACAGAGCGTGATATTGAGCCATTGTTACGGCTGGACTCGCTAAAAAACTGGCTCGGCTGTGGGAACAGACTGTACCGAATTCTCCTTTTGTTTCCCTTCATTTGAATTGCTGTGATAATATATATTTGGGAGTGTAGAATTCCTTTTTTTGAGTGTTCCATATATGTTTGGAATCCTGTTCAGAAGGAATGGATCCTCAGGAGCTTAGCCAAGATTGGGTGGCAAGAGCCAGTAGTGGGAGGCGGGGATAGTGCTGGGCAGACTTATACGGTCTGTGCCAGAGCTGGTGGTGGGAGGCGGGACTGGTGGTTGGGAGGCGGGGATAGTGCTGGGCAGACTTATACGGTCTGTGCCAGAGCCGGTGGTGGGAGGCGGAGCTGGTGGTTGGGAGGTGGGGATGGTGCTGGGCAGACTTATACGGTCTGTGCCAGAGCCGGGGGTGGGAGGCGGGGCTGGTGGTTGGGGGCGGGGATAGTGCTGGGCAGACTTATACGGGCTGTGCCAGAGCAGGTGGTGGGAGGCGGGGCTGGTGGTTGGGAGGCGGGGATAGTGCTGGGCAGACTTATACGGTCTGTGCCAGAGCCGGTGGTGGGAGGCGGAGCTGGTGGTTGGTAGGTGGGGATGGTGCTGGGCAGACTTATACGGTCTGTGCCAGAGCCGGGGGTGGGAGGCGGGGCTGGTGGTTGGGGGCGGGGATAGTGCTGGGCAGACTTATACGGTCTGTGCCAGAGCAGGTGGTGGGAGGCGGGGCTGGTGGTTGGGAGGCGGGGATGGTGCTGGGCAGACTTATACGGTCTGTGCCAGAGCCGGTGGTGGGAGGCGGGGCTGGTGGTTGGAAGGCGGGGATAGTGCTGGGCAGACTTATACGGTCTGTGCCCTGAAGAGGACAGGTACAAATTAAAGTAGGGTATACACAAAAAGTAGCACATATGAGTTATCTTGTTGGGCACACTGGATGGACCATGCAGGTCTTTTTCTGCCGTCATCTACTATGTTACTATCCAGCTTATAATCGAACGAGAAAAACGCCCAAGTTCCGACCTAAATCGGGAGATGGGCGTTTATCTCACAAAAACGATTAAAGCGGTATAATCGAAAGCCGATTTTGGACGTTTTCAACTGCACTCCGTCGCGGATGCGGACAAAGTTGATGGGGGCGTGTCAGAGGTGTGGCGAAGGCGGAACTGGGGCGTGGTTATCTGCCGAACAGAGATGGGCGCATTTCACAGATAATGGGACAAAAGTATGCGTTTTTAGCTAGAATTTAGGGCACTTTTCCTGGACCCTGTTTTTTTCACGAATAAGGCCCCAAAAAGTGCCCTAAATGACCAGATGACCACTGGAGGGAATCGGGGATGACCTCCCCTGACTCCCCCAGTGGTCATAAACCCCCTCCCACCACAAAAAATGATGTTTCACAACTTTTTATTTTGACCCTCAAATGTCATACCCACCTCCCTGGCAGCAGTATGCAGGTCCCTGGAGCAGTTGTTAGGGGGTGCAGTGGACTTCAGGCAGGTGGACCCAGGCCCATCCCCCCCCCCTACCTGTTACAATTGTGCTGCTTAATGCTTAGTCGTCCAACCCCCCCCCCGAACCCACTGTACCCACATGTAGGTGCCCCCTTTCACTCCTTAGGGCTATAGTAATGGTGTAGACTTGTGGGCAGTGGGTTTTGAGGGGGATTTGGGGGGCTCTACACACAAGGGAAGGGTGCTATGCACCTGGGAGCTCTTTTACCTTTTGTTCTGTTTTTGTAAAAGTGCCCCCTAGGGTGCCTGGTTGGTGTCCTGGCATGTTAGGGGGACCAGTGCACTACGACTCCTGGCCCCTCCCACGAACAAATGCCTTGGATTTATTCGTTTTTGAGCTGGGCGATTTCATTGTCCATTATCGCTGAAAAGCAAAAACGCCCAGCTCACAACTTGGCGAATAAAACATGGACGTCTAATTGTTTCGAAAATACGCTTGGGTCCGCCCCTTCACGGACCCGTTCTCGGAGATAAACGCCCATGGAGATAGGCGTTTCTGTTCGATTATGCCCCTCTATGTTTCCATTGTACTGACATCATATTTCCAAGTTTACCTCATTTTATTGTATTTATATCTAAGTTTTATGTTAAACTGGACCTACTGTACACTGCCTTTGGTGAATCTGTTCATAATGGCAATTAATAAATCCCAATAAATAAATGTTTCCCTCCCCTCCCCCCCCCCCCCTGGTGAATCTGGCCTGTGGTTTGCTTCAGGTTTCACAGTATATGAAGCTGAAGAGCGAAACCACTGCTAAATCCAGCTTCCCTTCAAGGTTCCTAAGTTAAGTTATTACTATCTAAATGTATAAACTTTGGTAAGCTTGCACGCTTTTTAATCCATTATCTGCTTTAACTGTAATTGCAATATGCAAATTTAAACTCTGGAGTGTGCTTTCTCTTCCTAGAATGGGGAGTCTCTGGGGAGCACTGTTGTGAACAATGTTAGCGGTGATAATTAGCTCATCTAAACAGTTGTCTGAGAGCAAACTCAGTAAATCTATCCTGTAAAGGTTCTTTGGAAAAAAACATTCTGTCTGGCTAAGCAATTTTCCACGCTTGTCATCTCAGTGTCGGGGAAAACAACGTGTGGCTTCAGGTAATGTACGCTCCAGTTACGTTAGATGCACAGACCTCTATATGAGGTAGTGGAGGAGTGGCCTAGTGGTTAGGGTGGGGAACTGAGGAACTGAGATCAATTCCCACTTCAAGCACAAACAGCTCCTTGTGACTCTGGGCAAGTCACTTAACCCTCCATTGCCCCATGTAAGCCGCATTGAGCCTGCCATGAGTGGGAAAGTGCAGGGTACAAATGTAACAAAAATAAAATAGATTCTATTGAAGATTCTACATGGAATGTTGCTATTCCAGTAGCAACATTCCATGTAGAAGGCTGCGCAGGCTTCTGCTTCTGTGAGTCTGACGTCCTGCACATACGTGCAGGACGTCAGACTCACAGAAGCAGAAGCCTGCGCGGCCACATTGGTGATCTGCAAGGGCCGACTTCTACATGGAATGTTGCTACTGGAATAGCAACATTCCATGTAGAATCTCAAATAGCACTAACAGTGGAGGAGTGGCCTAGTGGTTAGGGTGGTGGACTCTGGTCCTGGGGAACTGAGTTTGATTCCCACTTCGGGCACAGGCAGCTCCTTGTGACTCTGGACAAGTCACTTAACCCTCCATTGCCCCACGTAAGCCGCATTGAGCCTGCCATGAGTGGGAAAGCGCAGGGTACAAATGTAACAAAAATAAAATAGATTCTATTGGAGATTCTACATGGAATGTTGCTACTTTTGGAGATTCTACATGGAATGTTGCTATTCCACTAGCAACATTCCATGTAGAAGCCTGCGCGGCCACATTGGTGATCTGCAAGGGCCGACTTCTACATGGAATGTTGCTGGTGGAATAGCAACATTCCATGTAGAATCTCAAATAGTAACAACAGTGGAGGAGTGGCCTAGTGGTTAGGGTGGTGGACTTTGGTCTTGAGGAACTGAGTTCGATTCCCACTTCAGGCACAGGCAGCTCCTTGTGACTCTGGGCAAGTCACTTAACCCTCCATTGCCCCATGTAAGCCGCATTGAGCCTGCCATGAGTGGGAAAGCGCAGGGTACAAATGTAACAAAAAATTACATTTTGTTTAGTTTCCTGTGTTTGCTAAAATTGTTATATTGTTTTGGAGGCAATATCAAAAATAGCATACACTCTTCGGGCACTCGGGGGGGGGGGGGGGTGTCGATATTCAAAGTGATTTAAGCAGGCAGGAGATGGACCAGCCCGCTGAAATCATGCTCAGTGAGCAGACCACACTGAATCTTGGCACTAACCAGCCATGTTGAATTCAGGAAGCAGAAGAGAGCAGTCTAGAGGTGGGAGTCAGGGAGAAGCCAGCAGTTACTAAGGATGAATACCGTGTCATCTCCGTTTGGAATTTTTTTTTTTTGTTCCCAATCAATGTCGATAATGGCGCATCCTCTTTGCCCTTTGCCACGTGCACCCTATCAGGAAAGACATGTGCACTATTTCCTGATAGGGTGCACATCAGGGGCGTAGCCAGACTTCGGCGGGAGGGGGGTCCAGAGCCCGAGGTGAGGGGGCACATTTTAGCCCCCCCCCCCCGGAGCTGCCGACCCCCACCGCCACTGCCACCACCACCACCAACCTTGACCCCCCGCCACCGAACCTCTCGACCCCCCTCCCGCCGCCAACCCTCCCCCGCTGCTCCGTCGGCTATATTTGTTGGTGGGGGACCCCAACCCCCGCCAGCCGAGGTCCTCTTCTTCCGTCGCAAGGCTTCGTTCTGTCTCTGTGAGTCTGACGTCCTGCACGTACAACGTACAGGTCATCAGACTCACAGAAACAGAACGAAGCCTTTGCAAATCAGCCAGCATCTGCGTTGCTGGCTGATCTGCAAGGCTTCGTTCTGATTCTGAGTCTGACGTCCTGCATGTTGTACGTGCAGGACGTCAGACTCACAAACAGTGCGAAGCCTTGCAGATCGCAAGGCTTCGTTCAGTTTCTGTTCTGTCGGACGTCAGACTCAGAAACAGAACGAAGGAAGAAGAGGACCTCGGCTGGCTGGGGTTGGGGTCCCCCACCAACAAATATAGCCGACGGTGGCAGCGGGGGAGGGTTGGCGGCGGGAGGGGGGTCGAGAGGGTTGTCGGCAGGGGAGTCCATGGCCAAATCTATGGGGGCCCAGGCCCCCCTGGCCCCACATAGCTACGCCACTGGTGCACATGCACAATGGTTTGCAGATGTGTGATAGTTTGCACATCTGCCCTAGGTGGAAAAGAAGAGGGCACGTTATTACCAGCGGCCTCCATTCATTTCAAATGACAGCCGAGCCCTAGCATTTGCTGCTAATACCAGACACAATCAGTGCCAGTGCCTGGATACCTGAGTAGGCAGAGAGGATCAAAGAATCCAAGAATCACTTGGATTTCAGGGCTCTGTTCTTTCCTGGTTTTCTTCTAAACTCTCCCATTGCACTTTTAGGGTATACTCTGGTGGATCCTCCTCCACTTCTATCCCACTATCAGTTGGTGTACCTCAGGGCTCTGTCTTGGGACATAGTAAATGACGGCAGAAAAAGACCTGCATGGTCCATCCAGTCTGCCCAACAAGACAAACTCATATGTGCTACTTTTTGTGTATACCCTACTTTGATTTGTACCTGTCCTCTTCAGGGCACAGACCGTATAAGTCTGCCCAGCACTATCCTCGCCTCCCACCACCGGCTGGCTCTGCCACCCAATCTCGGGACCTCTTCTTCTCTTCATCTATACTTTCTTCCCTTGGTCCTCTCATCTCATCAAACGGTTTTCAGTATCACCGTTATACTGATAACTCCCAGATCTACCTCTCCACACCAGAAATTTCAGCAGGAATACAGGCCCAAATATTAGCCTGCCTGTCTGACATTGCTGCCTGGATTATTATTATTATTATTTATTGCATTTGTATCCCACATTTCCCACCTTTTTGCAGGCTCAATGTGGCTTACATGGTACCATAATCAGCGTTAACCGATTTCAGTATGAACAAATACAAGTTTCGATTAATAAGTACATAAGTACATAAGTAGTGCCATACTGGGAAAGACCAAAGGTCCATCTAGCCCAGCATCCTGTCACCGACAGTGGCCAATCCAGGTCAAGGGCACCTGGCACGCTCCCCAAACGTAAAAACATTCCAGACAAGTTATACCTAAAAATGCGGAATTTTTCCAAGTCCATTTAATAGCGGTCTATGGACTTGTCCTTTAGGAATCTATCTAACCCCTTTTTAAACTCCATCAAGCTAACCGCCCGTACCACGTTCTCCGGCAACGAATTCCAGAGTCTAATTACACGTTGGGTGAAGAAAAATTTTCTCCGATTCGTTTTAAATTTACCACACTGTAGCTTCAACTCATGCCCTCTAGTCCTATTATTTTTGGATAGCGTGAACAGTCGCTTCACATCCACCCGATCCATTCCACTCATTATTTTATACACTTCTATCATATCTCCCCTCAGCCGTCTCTTCTCCAAGCTGAAAAGCCCTAGCCTTCTCAGCCTCTCTTCATAGGAAAGTCGTCCCATCCCCACTATCATTTTCGTCGCCCTTCGCTGTACCTTTTCCAATTCTACTATATCTTTTTTGAGATACGGAGACCAGTACTGAACACAATACTCCAGGTGCGGTCGCACCATGGAGCGATACAACGGCATTATAACATCCGCACACCTGGACTCCATACCCTTCCTAATAACACCCAACATTCTATTTGCTTTCCTAGCCGCAGCAGCACACTGAGCAGAAGGTTTCAGCGTATCATCGACGACGACACCCAGATCCCTTTCTTGATCCGTAACTCCTAACGCGGAACCTTGCAAGACGTAGCTATAATTCGGGTTCCTCTTACCCACATGCATCACTTTGCACTTGTCAACATTGAACTTCATCTGCCACTTGCACGCCCATTCTCCCAGTCTCGCAAGGTCCTCCTGTAATCGTTCACATTCCTCCTGCGACTTGACGACCCTGAATAATTTTGTGTCATCGGCGAATTTAATTACCTCACTAGTTATTCCCATCGCTAGGTCATTTATAAATACATTAAAAAGCAACGGACCCAGCACAGACCCCTGCGGGACCCCACTAACTACCCTCCTCCACTGAGAATACTGGCCACGCAATCCTACTCTCTGCTTCCTATCTTTCAACCAGTTCTTAATCCATAATAATACCCTACCTCCGATTCCATGACTCTGCAATTTCTTCAGGAGTCTTTCGTGCGGCACTTTGTCAAACGCCTTCTGAAAATCCAGATATACAATATCAACCGGCTCCCCATTGTCCACATGTTTGCTTACCCCCTCAAAAAAATGCATTAGATTGGTGAGGCAAGACTTCCCTTCACTAAATCCGTGCTGACTTTGTCTCATCAGTCCATGTTTTTGTATATGCTCTGCAAGGTGATATTATGGTAGAGTGAGATATATGTATGGTAAAGACAATTGGGGAGAACTTAGAGAGGGAATGGAAGAGTTAGGATATGTCCGTTACGATCTTTGGTTAAGTTGTGTCGCAGATGTCCAGGTTTTTTATGTTGGGTCGTTGGGGTATGCCCTTCTGAACAGTTCTGTTTTTAGTGCTTTCCGGAAAATCATGTGGTCGACTGTGGTTTTTACTACTTTTGGTAGTGCGTTCCACAATTGTGCACTCAGGTAGGAAAAGCTGGAAGCATAGATGGATTTGTGTTTGAGTCCTTTGCTGCTTGGAGGTTTAGGTATGATCTTGCTGATTTTATGGTGTTTCTGAGTGGTAGGTCGATGAGGTCTGTCATGTATCCCGGTGCCTCACCGTAGATGATTTTGTGAACTGTCGTACAGATTTTGAATGCGATACGTTCCTTAATTGGAAGCCAGTGCAGTTTTTCTCGGAGTGGTTTGGCGCTGTCAAAACGTGTTTTTCCATATATAAGCCGTGCTGCTGTGTTTTGGGCGGTTTGAAGTTTCTTTATGATTTGTTCTTTGCATCCTGCATAGATTCCATTACAATAGTCTGTGTGGCTTAGCACCATTGATTGTACCAGGTTGCAAAATATTTCCCTCGGGAAGAATGGTTTCACACGTTTTAGTTTCCACATTGAGAGGAATCATTTTCTTTATGGTGAGTTTAGCTTGGGACTCTAGTTGGAGGTTACGGTCGATTGTTACTCTGAGAATTTTCAGGCTGTCTGAAATAGGGAGGGTGTATGTTTGTGGGTTTGTATGCATTGTATTGGGATGAAATGATGAGACAGTGTGTTTTTTCTGTGTTGAGTTTTAGTTGGAATGTGTTTGCCCATGAGTTCATGATGTTTAAAATGAGCTTGATTTTATTGGTAATTTCTGCTAAATCATGTTTGTAGGGGATGTATAGTGTGACGTCATCAGCGTAAATGAATGGATTAAGGCCATGTGTAGATAAGACTTTGGCTAGTGGGACCATCATGAGGTTGAAAAGGATCGGTGATAATGGGGATCCTTGTGGTACTCCGCAGTCTGGTTTCTAGGGTGACGATATGTTGGTGCTTGATTTCACTTGGTATGTTCTGGATGTCTCAGTGCCAACTGAAACTAAACATGACCAAGACTGAGCTTCTTATCTTTCCCCCTAAATCAACCTCTCCTCTTCCTCCATTCTCTATCTCTGCAGATAATACTCCCTGTCTCATCAGTTCTAACCTTGGGGTTATCTTTGACTCCTCTCCCTCTTTCTCTGCACATATCCAACAGTCTGCCAGTTGTTTCATTCTCTATAATATCATCAAAATCCTTCCTTTCCTTTCTGAGCACACTACCAAAACCCTTATCCACACTCTTTACACCTCTTGCTTAGGCTACTGCAACTTGCGTCTCACTAAGCCATCTCTCTCCCTTTCAATCTGTTCAAAATTCTGCTGCACGACTTATATTCCTCCATTGTCGCTATGCTCATACTAGCCCTCTCCTCAAGTCACTTCATTGGCTCCCTGTCCTTTTCCACATAGAGTTCAAACTCCTCTTAATGACTTACAAGTGAATTCACTCTGCAGCTCCTCAGTACCTCTCCACTCTTATCTCTGCCTACACTCCTCCCCGGGAACTCTGTTCATTGGGTAAATCTCTCTTATCTGTACCCTTCCCCTCCACTGACAACTCCAGACTCTGTTCCTTTTGTCTTGCTGCACCATATGCCTGGAATAGACTTCCTGAGCCAGTACGTCAAGCTCCATCGCTGGCCGCCTTCAAATCTATGCTAAAAGTCCACCTTTTTGATGCTGCTTTTAACTCTTAACCCCTATTCAATTGTACAGTACCCATATACATAAGTACATAAGTATTGCCATACTGGGACAGACCGAAGTTCCATCAAGCCCAGCATCCTGTTTCCAACAGTGGCCAATCCAGATCACAAGTACCTGGCTAAACACATGCATTTTTATCTACCTATTGGATGTACACATGTAACTTTATGTGCATATCAGATGCAAAATTTTAGAAACTGCCTTTTTCCACCTGTAAAGCATTATGTTACGAGTCGAGCAGGCGTTTAAAAATGTCCTCCATGTGAATTCTGTGAGGCATTTCCTGAAGTAGAGACCTTTCAAACAGAGCCCACATGTGTGACATACGAGAAGTTTCTACTGTGTTAAGTGCCAGTTTGGTATCTCTTCAACTTTAATTAATACCTTAGGGGGGTGAGATTAGTTTGGAGGACAAGATCTATTCATATTACATCATGGTAAATGAAGACTAGAAGGAAAGAGCAAAGACAATTAATTGTGTCTTCTTTTCACTAACACATACTGAAATTGGCCCTGCTAAGTTACAGTTAGTTCCAAGGTCGGAATATCATTACACGTCAAAGCAATTTACATAAATAACATACAGAATACGAGACTATTAACTTAGGGGCCCACGCAGAAAAATGGCCTACGGTAGTGTAGACGCGTGTTTTGAACGCGCGCAGAATCATTGTTCAGCGCACCTGTAAAAAAAATGCCTTTTAAAAATGTTTGCCGAGAACGGACGTGCGGCAAAATGAAAATTGCCGCGAGTGCATTTCGGGTCTGAGACTTTACCGCCAGCCATTGACCCAGCGGTAAGGTCTCATGCGGTAACCGGGCGGTAATGGTCTACATGCATAAATTGCTGATTACCGCCCGATTACCATCCGTGCGCCAGAAAATAAAAATATTTTTCTGGCACGCATAGCGGATGCGCGTCAAAAATGAAATTACCACAAGGGCCGCGCGGTAGTCGGGCAGTAACTCAAAATTAACGCACGTTGGGTGTGCATAGGCGCCTACGTGGATTAGTAAAACGGCCACTTAAAGACAAAACACAAAATTCACTATTCAGCGTGAGTTATTATTTACTAGTAAAAAAGGGCCGGTTTCTTAACGCAATGAAACGGGCGCTAGCAATGTAATGAGTTCCTGCCATTAATGTTTCCACGGTTGTATTCTGAATTTAATTGTTGTTTACATGTGTAAGATTTCTTTATATACAATATTTTTTGTGTAAACTGTGTTATAATGTGGTAAAAGGTTTCCTTGTTCAGGCCCTTCAATCAGTTTAACAATCACATCAGAAGAGCTCCTTACTCGTGAGAATGCAACATACAGTTGCCCATGTGAGAGACTGAGAGTGACAGTGTGTTTTACAGACAGTGTAAGAGAGAGATGCACAGAGTGATTGTGTGTGTGTGTGTGTGTGAGTGTGTGTGTGTGTGTGTGTGTGTGTGTGTGTGATGTGTGTGGGTGACAAAGTGAATAAATGTTTGTCTTCCCTTCCGTTCTGTGCACTTGCCTCCACTGATGTTCGTACCTCCCTGTATATGATTGTTTGTTAGAGATTCAATCCACTCCACTTCCCTCCTCCAAGTTCCGTTCTGTCTGATTGGTTCTTCGTTGACAGTGAGAGCCAATGAAACACTGAACTACAGACTTAGGAACCCTACACTGCCACAGTGCCACGGAGTCAGCTTCAGAATGTTGGAGGTGCTTTTTATTATATAGGATTATTATTTGTTACATTTGTATCCCACATTTTCCCACCTATTTGTAGGCTCAATGTGGCTTACAGAGTACCGGAGAGGCGTTTGCCAACTCCGGTGTGAACAAATACAATGTGATGTTGTGGTAAGATAAAGTTCATGTGGCAGAGCCACATTAGGAATCGTAGAGCGGAAGAGCTGTGTTATGTTCTTTACGCGTTTTAGTTTTCTTGTCATACCCAGTTAGCTCATGCTGACCAAGTCCAGGACAAATATTCCCTGGCACCAAACTGGAAGGTGTCTTTAAATATCTGCACAGACCATTGTCGCACTGTTTGCTTACTATAAATCAATAATAACCTCCTTAAAAATGTATTATAGGTGCTCAGAATTTGTGATGCTAAACCAAACAAAGAAGTGCAGTTCAACCGGGTGGGAAGAGGGGTTGGTGGTTGGGAGGCGAGGATAGTGGAGGGCAGACTTATACGGTCTGTGCCAGAGCCAGTGATGGGAGGCGAGACTGGTGGTTGGGAGGCGGGAAGTACTGCTGGGCAGACTTGTACGGTCTGGGCCCTGAATAAGGCAGGTACAAATCAAGGTAAGGTTTACACATATGTTTGTCTTGTTGGGCAGACTGGATGGACCGTGCAGGTCTTTTTCTGCCGTCATCTACTATGTTACTATCCAGCTTATAATTGAAAAAGAAAAACGCCTATATTGCGACCCAAATCGGGAGATAGACGTTTATCTCACGAAAACGAATAAAGCGGTATTAATCGAAATCCGAATTTGGACGTTTTCAACTGCACTCCGTCGCGGATGCGAACAAAGTTGATGGGGGCGTGTCGAAGGTGTGGTGAAGGCGGAACTGGGGCGTGGTTATCGGGCGATCAGAGATGGGCACCTTTTGCCGATAATGGAAGAAAAATATGCGTTTTTAGCGAGAATTTAGGGCACTTTTCCTGGACCCTGTTTTTCCATGAATAAGGCCCCAAAAAGTGCCCTAAATGACCAGATGACCACTGGAGGGAATCGGGGATGACCTCCCCTGACTCCCCCAGTGGTCACAAAACCCCTCCCACCACAAAAATATGCCGTTTCACAACTTTTTATGTTCACCCTCAAATGTCATACCCACCTCCCTGGCAGCAGCATGCAGGTCACTGGAGCAGTTATTAGGGGGTGCAGTGGACTTCAGGCAGGTGGACCCAGGCCCATCCCCCCCACCTGTTACACTTGTGCTGGTAAATGGGAGTCCTCCAAACCGCCCCCCAAACCCACTGTACCCACATGTAGGTGCCCCCCTTCACCCCTTAGGGCTATAGTAATGGTGTAGACTTGTGGGCAGTGGGTTTTGAGGGGGATTTGGGGGGGCTCAACACACAAGGGAAGGGTGCTATGCACCTGGGAGCTCTTTTACCTTTTTTTTTGTTTTTGTAAAAGTGCCCCCTAGGGTGCCCAGTTGGTGTCCTGGCATGTGAGGGGGACCAGTGCACTACGACTCCTGGCCCCTCCCACTAACAAATGCCTTGGATTTATTCGTTTTTGAGCTGGGCGCTTTCATTTTCCATTATCACTGAAAAACAAAAACGCCCAGCTCACAAATTGTCAAATAAAACATGGACGTCTATTTTTTTCGAAAATACGGTTCAGTCCGCCCCTTCACGGACCCGTTCTCGGAGATAAACGCCCATGGAGATAGACGTTTTTGTTCGATTATGCCCCTCTATGTAAATAAAGAAGTAGAATGGAGTGCCCTTTAAATTTCATGGATGCAAGTCCTATGTTACGGCGCAGGCCCTGGCGTCTTCTGGCAGTGGCGGAGCTCCACGGAGCCTAAACTTTGGATGACCCAGTTAAAGCAGCTTCTGTGTGTAGAACTTTTGATATTTGGATTACAGGTAGTAGATGTTATGATAATACGGAAGTTTTAATCGAGGAGGTTATTTTTATGTTTTGTTTTGTTTTTAATTTTTAGAATCTCCTGAAGATGCAAATAAGCAAAACATGGCACCATGCAGAGATTCTAAATATTTGTACAACTTTTTGTGATAGCAGTTGGGAAGTATTTTGCATGGTCACATGGCAATGCACAGTGGCGTACCAAGGGGGGGGGCGGCGGTGGGGGCGGTCCGCCCCGGGTACACGCCGCTGGTGGGGGTGCCACGCGCCTGTCGGCTCTTCGTTTTCATGCTCCCTTTGCCCCGGAACAGGTTACTTCCTGGCGTGCACCCGGGGGGGTTCTTTCGTCGGGGGATCGGGGGTTCTTTTGCCGGGGGGAGGGCGTCGCGCTGTTCCGGGGGGGCGCTGCACCCGGGGGGCGGGGTGCATAGGCGATCCGCCCCGGGTGTCAGCCCCCCTAGGAATGCCACTGGCAATGCATTATTGTTTCTGGATGGAAATAGCACCATCAAGTAGACTTTGCCCCTAGTGAATTGTTGGAATACAAGAGGATATCAGGGTCATATAGTAATATGCTAATTTTGGATTTATTGAATTATCAAAGACTGAGTAATTTTTGAATTCTGAATATACGCTGCATTAGAACGTAAGTGTTGCCATACTGGGACAGAGCGAAGGTCCATCAAGCCCAGCATCCTGTTTCCAACAGTGGCCAATCCAGGTCACAAATACCTGGCAGAAACCCAAATAGTAGCAACATTCCATGTAGAACTCCAACGAGTAGCAAGATTCTAGAATTCTAAAGAATAATTCCATGCAGAATTTCAAAGTGTAGCAACATTCCATGTAGAACCCCAAGAGTAGCAAGATTCCATTCAGAATACCAAGTACATAAGTGTTGCGGTACTGGGACAGAGCGAAGGTCCATCAAGCCCAGCATCCTGTTTCCAACAGTGGCCAATCTAGGTCACAAGTACCTGACAGAAACCCAATTAGTAGCAAAATTCCAACCCAGGTCACAAGTACCCCTACCACTTCCGAGGCTGGCCAGAAAATTAAAGAAACCTCAGTGATGCACAGGCCCTGTAAACACAGAGCTGAAGCACTATTGTGTCCTGACCCCTGAGGCAGACTTCCTTGAGTACAGGTCTGTGCTTACAGGTCCCATGCAACATTGACGTTCCTGTAATCTTTGACCCAGCATGAGAGATGGTGGATGGCAGTAGCAATAGGCCTGGAAGTGATAAGGAAAGTAGGGGCAGGCTCTCATGTGTACAGGAACCATGCTGCTGCTCCCAAATGCTGTCACCCTAGATGGATGTCTAGACTGCCTAGTGGCTGGGCTGGCCTTGCATGAGGAAACTTAGTACATATGGATAGCAAAGGAGCATTGGGAGGGCAGGAAGATGGAGTGGCATGAATGGGCCTACAATGCAGATGTTCAGTCCCTACTTTACATAAGGAATCCATGTCTATCTTGGAAAAGCAAGGTGTTGTAATTTACACCTGCTCTGAGGCACTTCTAAGTGCTGTGAAGGCAGCTGTAAATCCTTATGTCTGCCCCCAAAACCACTCTCCCACTGTCTGTCCCATAATCATCCCCACTGCCATCCAATCCCTCCACCCACCCTGAAAGTAGTAGCCCCTCCCCCATGTGTCTTTACCCCTTATGCCAGCAAAACTCCCTGTGGCAATCTCCAGCCCCCTCTAGGCTCACTCCATGACAGCACCTTCAAATGGCCTTTCTGACACCCCCAACAGCGAGCACCCTCCCAACCATAGAACCTCCGTGATATCAACCCCACAACTGGCTCAAACACCCAACACCCTTATATATAAAATATAATTTATGGAAATCGGACCTCTAGTGGTAATATCATGGTATGGCTACTAGTGGTCCCAGTGGTCATTTTTAACCTAGAGGAGCACTGCAGTGGAAGCGAGTGGGCATTGTACCTACCCAGTAGACCCCAGTGACTCACGATAGGCCAGAGCTGGAATGGGGGGTGGTAGAGAGAAGCTAGATGAGACCTTCTTAAGGGAATTTGACCCAATGTGAGTGTGAGGGGGAGGGAAGACTACATGGTAGGCACATGCCCTCACATGGCAGCAGGGGTGAGTCTGCCTAGAGTGTGGATTTCTTGGCCACAACTAACAGGGGCATTGAAGGAATTCTATCATAGGGTGCTACAATTGGGAGATGCTATGCTTGCTGTCAGGGGGGCCACTGGGGGGCCCATTGTGGGCGGTTGTCAAGGGTAAGCCTGAGAGGCAGAAGGTTGTCCCAGGGAATAGCAGGTGTGTGTGTGGGGGGGGCATGCTATGCAAGGAACATGAGAGTAGCCATACTGGGTAAGACCAATCCATCTAGCCCAGTATCCTATTTCCAACAGTACCACCATTGATCACGGCCATTTGATGAGGGAAGAGTGATTTTTGAAAGCAGCTTCCACGTCTATGTAGCAGGAGAAAAGTATGATTTACCAGCAAGGAATACAAAAAGTTTGTCACGTACTTTCTTGAATTTCCATTATCCCAATTGCAGAGGGCTTAAATTTAAATCAATATAGGCATCTAGTTTCTCCTACATTTGTACGCAACGTTGGAATGCACTGCCGAATGCCATAAAAACAACACAAGATTTGGCAGCCTTCCAGAAACTATTAAAGACTAACCTGTTCAGAGAGACTTATCAAAAGGACCCTTCTTAAAAAAAACAGGACATCAGAACTGCACCAGAATTAGTTAACATTGAATTATTCTTATTTTGGTTACTTTATCACATTGTCATTATTGAACGCTTTTCACTACCCTTGATTTCAGCACCTGAAATGTATTGATTACCGATTTTATTCTAATTTACTGTATACTCTATATACTCTGATTGGAACATTCTTCTGTATTTCTTATTCCGGAAATGGCGATCGCCACTACGGTATTTGTAAGCCACATTGAGCCTCCAAAGAGGTGGGAAAATGTGGGATATATATGCAGAAAATAAATAAATGATATTTTCCCCATATGCAGCTTTCTAGAATCAGCAATCTCCCTGGACGTGGAAGGACCAGGATGTACAGTCCTGCTCCAGTTTTACGAAAAGCTCTACATTTGACAGACGTGGACATCATTCTAAACCATATCTAGCTATTTGGTCTATCTCTATGTGCATTTGCTTTCAGCATTTGAAAAGTCAACACTTTAAACTGGTTTCTTTTTATTTTAACCATCTCATTGAGACCTCAATTGTGATGTCATCACAGCTGTTATTATTATTATTTGTTACATTTGTATCCCATATTTTCCCACCTAGTTGCAGGCTCAATGTGGCTTACATAGTACCGTAACGGCGTTTGCCAGTTCCGGTATGAACAAATACAAGGTGATAATATGGTAGAATGAGGTTCAAGTATGGTGAATACATTGGGGGAACTTAGAGAGAAACTTAGTTAGGATATGTCCATTACGGTCTTTGTTGAAGCTTGCTTGCCGGAAACCAATTACGGATGTATTGTATTATGTATTGCTTGATGTCATCTTTGCAAAGTATGGTCACATGTCATGCTGTGCGGTCTTTCCACTGTCTTATCCTTCTAGTTTCCAGCATTCACATTTTCAGAATTGCTTGCCATCCTTCACCAGGTTTGCTACTTGACCTAGTTTTAACCCTGACGAACAAATTCAATTTTGGGTTTGACCCATAGAAACTGTGGGCTTGTGGTTTCAGTGTCTCCAAACAAGGAAGGAGTAGATGCCCATAGATTAATGGGACAGACTCACAACTGATCGCCCTTGTCAGGTTTGAGCTCGATCATATGGCAACCCCATCCCTGATGAATTAAATATGTATTAAAACAGCTTGGTTTGTTGTTGAATAGAACATATACACATAATATTTATTCATCATATAATCAACCGAGAAATCTGAACATATGCACGCGTCCATTTTCATATACATATGTGATGGAATCCCCTCCCCCTCGTCAAGTTCTACTGTATATCTACTCGATAGCATATGTTTCAATTTAGCTTATGGCAACTACATTTCAAAAAAAAAACAGCAGTGAAGGAACATATGATGTATCATTCTTTTGTGCTAGGTAATTAACTATTCGTGTTGAACGTCTTAGGAAGGAGCAATCAAAACTCTGAAGGTCATAGAACGCCACTCTGTCCACAGTGAGGAAAGGAGCGATCATATGCCAAGAATAGTATGCATGCAGGAAAACGTCTTTTAACCTAGGAAGAAAACAGGAAACCAGATCTGTCATACTACTTTTTATAATGAAATCTATGGACTGAAGGTAGAAGGGGAAAAATATGTTGTCTTTTCCATGTCTTAATAAATGATCTTCAAAGTAGCAAAGAGAGGGAGCAAAGTACAAACAAAATCCAAAGAACAAAAAACAAAAAGTACCAGGGGCCTTCAAAAAAGGGGGAGGGAAGCCTTTAATCATATATTTTGTTGAAAACAATCCTTGAATGGACCCGACACGGTCTGTGTTTCGGCGCACAGCACCTGCGTCAGGGTTCACGTAGCGTAGCAGATAATGTACAACTGTATTGTAGATGTCAATACGTTTGCTGAAAAACGATGTACTTCACCGCTGTGTTATCCCTTCTCATATGATTAAACACAGACTTACTCTCGTAGACGAACTCCACTGATCTTGCAAATCAAGGAGTTCGTCTACGAGAGTAATTCTGTGTTTAATCATATGAGAAGGGATAACACAGCGGTGAAATCCTCCCTATTCCTTGCCAAACAGGAATATTACAGCTCCAACCCTCGTCGTCTCTTCGCCACCCTTAACACCCTCCTCAAAGTGCCCTCCGCTCCCACCCCCCCCCCCCTTCACTCTCTCCTCAATCACTGGATGACTACTTCCGCGACAAGGTGCAAAAGATCAACCTCGAATTCGCTACCAAGCCACCTCCTCCTCTTCATTCTTTAACCCACTCCCTCAACCAAACCAACCCAAGCCTCCTTCTGCTCGTTTCCTGATATCACCGAAGAGGAAACAGCCCAACTTCTCTCCTCCTCAAAATGCACCACCTGCTCCTCTGATCCCATCCCCACCAACTTACTAAACACCATCTCTCCTACTGTCACCCCCCCCATCTGCCACATCCTCAACCTCTCTCTCTCCACTGCAACTGTCCCTGACTCCTTCAAGCATGCTGTTGTCACACCACTCCTCAAAAAACCTTCACTAGACCCTACCTGTCCTTCCAACTACCGCCCCATCTCCCTCCTACCCTTCCTCTCCAAGATACTTGAACGCGCCTTTCACAGCCGCTGCCTTGATTTTCTCTCCTCTCATGCCATCCTCGACCCGCTTCAATCCGGTTTTTGCCCTCTACAATCAACAGAAATGGCACTCACTAAAGTCTGTAATGACCTGCTCCTTGCCAAATCCAAAGGTCACTACTCCATCCTCATCCTCCTTGATCTATCCACCGCTTTTGATACTGTTAATCATAATCTACTTCTTGATACACTATCCTCATTTGGGTTCCAGGGCTCTGTCCTCTCCTGGTAATCCTCTTATCTCTCCCACCGTACCTTTTAGAGTACACTCTCATGGATCTTCCTCTACCCCCATCCCGCTCTCTGTTGGGGTTCCTCAAGGATCGGTCCTTGGACCCCTTCTTTTCTCAATCTACACCTCCTCCCTGGGCTCACTGATCTCATCTCATGGTTTCCAATATCATCTTTATGCCGACGACACTCAGCTTTATCTCTCCACACCAGTCATCACTGCGGAAACCCAGGCCAAAGTATCGGCCTGCTTATCCGACATTGCTGCCTGGATGTCCAACTGCCACCTGAAACTGAACATGGCCAAGACTGAGCTCATTGTCTTTCCACCCAAACCCACCTCTCCTCTCCCTCCACTCTCTATCTCAGTCGATGGCACCCTCATCCTCCCCGTCTCATCTGCCCACAACCTTGGAGTCATTTTCGACTCCTCCCTCTCCTCCTTCTCTTCCCATATCCAGCAGACAGCCAAAACCTGTCGCTTCTTTCTCTACAACATCTACTACTACTACTATTTAGCATTTCTATAGCGCTACAAGGCGTACGCAGCGCTGCACAAATATAGAAGAAAGACAGTCCCTGCTCAAAGAGCTTACAATCTAATAGACAAAAAATAAAGTAAGCAAATCAATTAATGTGTACAGGAAGGAGGAGAGGAGGGTAGGTGGAGGCGAGTGGTTACAAGTGGTTACGAGTCAAAAGCAATGTTAAAGAGGTGGGCTTTCAGTCTAGATTTAAAGTTGGCCAAGGATGGGGCAAGACGTAGGGGCTCAGGAAGTTTTTTCCAGGCGTAGGGTGCAGCGAGACAGAAGGCGCGAAGTCTGGAGTTGGCAGTAGTGGAGAAGCAAAATTCGCCCTTTCCTCTCTGAACACACCACCCGAACTCTCATCCACGCTCTCATTACCTCTCGCCTTGACTACTGCAACCTACTCCTCAATGGCCTCCCACTTAACCATCTATCCCCCCTTCAATCCGTTCAGAACTCGGCTGCGCGTCTTATCTTCCACCAAAACCGATATGCTCATATCACCCCTCTCCTCAAATCACTTCACTGGCTTCTGATCAGGTACCGCTTACAATTCAAGCTTCTCCTACTAACCTACAAATGCTCTCAATCTGCAGCCCCTCACTACCTCTCTACTCTCATCTCCCCTTACGCCCCTACCCGTAACCTCCGATCACAGGGCAAATCCCTCCTCTCAGGACCCTTCTCCACCACCGCCAACTCCAGGCTCCGCTCTTTCTTCCTCACCTCACCCTATGCCTGGAATAAACTCCCCGAGCCCATACGCCAAGCACCCTCCCTATCCATCTTCAAATCCTTACTCAAAGCCCACCTCTTCAATGTCGCTTTTGGAACCTAACCATTGTACCTCTTCCCAGGTAATCTAGACTGTTCCAATTTTTGATTGTCTGCACTCCTTGTCCTTTGTCCTTCTTGTCCTTTAGATTGTAAGCTCCTTTGAGCAGGGACTGTCCTTCTTTGTTTTTGTACAGCGCTGCGTAACCCTAGTAGTGCTCTAGAAATGTTAAATAGTAGTAGTAGTAGTGAAGCACATCGTTTTTCAGCAAACGTATTGAGATCTACAATACAGTTGTACGTTATCTGCTACGCTACGTGATCCCTGATGCAGGCGCTGTGCGCTGAAACACGGACCGTGTCGGGTCCATTCAAGGATTGTTTTCAACAAAATCTATGATTAAAGGCGTTCCCCCCCTTTTTTTTTGAAGGCCCCTGGTACTTTTTGTTTTTTGTTCTTTTAATAAATGATCTTGCAATAAATGAGATATAAAAGGGGGATGTCCCTCATTGTGTGGTTGCCAGGAGTCGGATCGACTCGAGGGCACATCCAAGTCTGGAATAATACATTCCATCCGACAGTTCTTTAGGAAAGGTCACTCTACAGAATAAATAAATAAAGAAAATAAATAAATCTGCACTAGTTATGCTCAATTAAATTCTTACGTATTATAAATATGAGAAAAATATTATTTTGATCCAATTAGATATGTTTCCTTTGATATTATGGATAACTCATTACTCTCGACAAGACTATAAGAGACATTGGACTAGCTGGCACTGCTCTTATCTGAATCTAGTCCTATTACGTTTAGCGTTTTTAAGGTTCTGACAAGCAGGGCATTCTCTGCTTCTTATCCTCTATCTTGCAGTTTTCTTCAATGCTCAGTTTTGGCACATACCCTGTTAAAATGGTTCTGGCACTGCTTGCCACTCTCATTCAGGACTTAGGCATGAGTGCTTTCCTCTCTGAAGATATCTGGCTCTTTATAGCAAGCGGCCTCTGGGCTACAACTTTCTAGTTCATGCTGGACTGGGTTAGATGGTTTCCTAAAGGACAAGTCCATAAACCGCTACTAAATGGACTTGGGAAAAATCCACAATTCCAGGAATAACAAGTATAGAATGTTTGTACGTTTGGGAAGCTCGCCAGGTGCCCTTGGCCTGGATTGGCCGCTGTCGTGGACAGGATGCTGGGCTCGATGGACCCTTGGTCTTTTCCCAGTGTGGCATTGCTTATGTACTTATGTATTCATTTAAATTAAAACTGAATCCTTCATAATCAGGGGCTATATGGTTCACCAGAAATAGGCCACTACCCCATTATTGACCTTCTCCCTCAAAGTCCAAAATTCCAACTGAAAAAATCCAATCGTTGGGAATATCGTTTGAATATAGTATTTCTTTTAGTCTACATATTTCAAAGGTAGTAAAAGCTTCCCTTTTTTAGTAATTAGAAAATTCTGTACCTTGTACCGTTGTTTAGACTTTAAAGCCCAAGATGTGAATCGATAAACTAGTAGTCAACGGGCTACTGTAATTCATTATTTGTTGGTGTTATCCAATATAAATTGAAGCACTTAAAGATAGTCCAGAAAATAGGTGTAAAACTGATCTATAATAATAATAACAAAAAGCATACCATGTTGAGGCATCACACTTTGTATTCTGGTTTTCCAATCTGAATTCATATCAGCCCCTTCGATCTTTGTGTTCTTCACAAGCTAATTTGCTCGTCATTGCGTGGCATGCTCGATTCTCTGTCTTGGTTCCCCCCTTTGGGAATTAATCACCTACAGCTTTGTACACAGAAGGATCCTACTGTACATGTAAGACAGGAATTAAAGTCTGGCTGTTTGAGGGCTGATTCTTTAGTCACTGAAGAAACCTTGGATGTTGGGACTCGTGGTCTTTCTCTTCTTCTTCTTCTCCTCCTTTTTACATGACTTGTTCAGATTGTCTACAAGCGTTGCTATATTGTGTTATCCACCCCTTCCCTTTGCGTGATCTTTCCACATTCACGTTTATTTTTCTCTGAGCAGTTTAGTACCCAAGATCTTCTTCTCAGATTTCGAATGGCAAATATCAAATGCTAAGGGCAAACACACAAAGAGCAGGTCTAACTTGTTTAAAGTTACACATGCATTTTCAGGGAAACTACCCTGTACCTGGCTCATCTGAAGTACAATCTGTTTTGTGAGCCCCGGCTCATGAAAGAGTAAACTGGACTAACTCCGGGAATATATTACACGTGATGGTCAACTAACGGTCAAGAAAAATAACACAGTCACGTTAAAAATTTATTAAACAAGTAGGTTTTCAACAGTTTTCAATAAAACCTAGGCTTTTTTTGAGGGGGTACTTGGGGGTACTGAGTACCGGCACCTTTTCCATTGGCTGCTTAAATTGACCCATGGTCCCCAAGTTTTAATGAAAGAGTTCAGGCTCTACACACCAATTCTGCCTTGTCATAGGTTCTGTGACTGGTTGCAGGGGGGCTGGCTATTGTGGGGAGGGTCCCTCAGTGGTTACCCCCACCCCTGAAGGGTGGCCTAGCATTTGAGTACCGGCACCTTTTTCACTAGAAAAAGTGCACTGAATAAAACATATAAGCAGATTGCCTTCTTAGATCAATAGGCAATTCGTTCCAGTGGCTAACTGCCAAAAAAGCAAATATAGAGAAAAAAAATCCCTCTAAAAAACTACCGGTAAATAAATACCAAAATATACAAACAACCAGAGTACTAAAATTACATGGCTGTTTAGGAACTTCTCTTATACATTATAATTTTCAGAAGGTGACACTTACTTTATGTATCCACTCATTGAATCCATATAATTATATTGTTTGTTCTGCGTTGCTGCCAGGATTAAAAACCACTACAGTATTTAAAGGAAAATATATATGGAAGGCTTGGCGCTTCAGCCTTCCCTTCTCTCTCTCTCTCAGCTCTGGTCCCGCCCTTGCGGAAACAGGAAATGAGGGTGGGACCAGAGCTGAGAGAGAGCGAGAAGTGAAGGCTGAAGCGCCAAGCCTGCACACCTTTCACTGCTGCCGCCGGGACCATGAGGTAAGATGACTTTGAAAATTTTGGGCAGCATGCAGGAAGGCGAGGGCGGACCAGTGGAGGACTGTTGAGGGAGAAGAGGGCGGGCACCGGGCAGGTCGGGCTGGCGAAGGGAACTTCTGGTTCTGGCGGGTGTCTTTTTAGGATGCAAAACCCAAACACTGAAGAGACTCCAAACTGCCTAAAACACGGCTGCCAGACTTATTTTTGGCAAATCAAAATTCGAAAGTGCATCACTTCTTCGAGCAAAGCTTCACTGGCTCCCCATCAAAGAAAGAATACATTTTAAGATCAACACAATGACCCACAAGATCATCCACTGTGAATCCCCTGGCTACATGAATGAATTGATCGACCTCCCTGCTAGAAACAGATCTATTTCTTCACGAACTTATCTTAACCTACACCTTCCCAATTGTAGAGGAATTAAATACAAGACCTACTACGCATCCAGTTTCTCCTTTTTGGGCAGCCAGCTTTGGAATGCTATATCCAGACCAATCCGATTAATAAACGACTTCTTGCACTTTAGAAAAATGCGGAAAGCTCATCTCTTTAAGCAAGCCTACCCAAATGCCCCAACCTAATCTCGCCAACCTCCACTCCCAATTCTATTCTGACTTAAATACCAACCTCCCATCCTTATCTTTCCATCTCTTCTTAATTGAATCCTTCCTTACCCTTTCTCCCAAATTACACTATCCTATCCTGTCTACCCTCTTTTATCCTAGTCATATATTATCCAGCTCAACTTATCATACACTAAGCCCAACCTTTCATTGTTTTACTACTGTTTTATTAAAATTCTATTAACCTTGTATTTCAAATTACTATGTAAGTCGCATTGAGCCTGCATTGTGTGTGAAAGCGCGGGGTACAAATGTAATAATAATAATAAAAATATTGGGGGTGCTTGAGCACCCACAGCACCCACGGAGTCGGCGCCTATGTGTGTGTGTGTTCAGAAGGTGACAACATTCCCAGATGTGACTAAGGCCACTCAAGCTTGTCTGAACGTTTTGTTCTTTTTTGTGGGCAGCGTACTCTCCGCACACCACGGAACACCTAAACGACCTCATCAGCATACATTTTAATATATTTTGTGGCTACGTCTTCCCCATGAGGAACACCCGCGTACAAGTCCTCTCTGCATTCCTCAGCGCATACAACCGGTGTCCAACCCCCTCGGTAACCCTGTGGCTAAGCTCACAGCTGCTTTACGCACCGGCCTCTTTGTATCCTGAATGCCGTTCCTCTAAGGATTTTTGTACTCTCAGACTTCCTGCCCTAGTCTCAACACGTACAATAAAAGACTGAATCAGGGAGGTTTCCCTTGGTTGACAATGCCTGGCACTCATTTGCAATGATACCCTTTACAGTGTACAGATATAATATTGTACTAATAATGCTATAATAGCCCTGTGTGCCTTGTAGAAAAAAAACCCATCGTCTTAGCTTTATTGCCGAGGGTGGGGGTGGGTTAGCTTTCAGAAAACGTGGGCTATTACGCTGCCAGTTCAAACCTATTTCAGCTCTGTTAATAAGCTCTATGCTAATGAGACAGCGCTGAGCCCAGTGAAAAATATTATCAAGGTAATCTTCAATCTGAATCAGAGAAATAAAATGCCAGCCAATTCTTCCAAATGGTTTCACTGTTTGAGTAGATGATTTTATAAATCTGTTAGCTCAGGCAAGGGAAAACAAAAAAATAGCAAATCAAAGGCCCTCAGAAAGAAAGAAATCAATCGAATTACAACTTGTACATTTTCTCAAATTCGAGTGGCAGGTCTGGGGACCATTTTTGGTTTGTTTTTACTCAACGTTGATACATTTAATTTCCGAAATAGCCGCGAGATCAATCAATAAGGCAGTTATTTGTTTTATGATTTTTAAAAAAAAATCAATTTTGAGGAAGAGAACGTTTCATATTTGCAGACCGGTGTATAAAAGACAGTTCGGTTTTGTAGTGATCCTGGGGGCCAGAACTAGTTTTCCCTGATCCTACATTTGTAGAGCATCATCAGACACGTGGGGGGGGGGGGGGGGGGGGTCTTCTCTCCATCTCCCACCCTCTTCCACTGCACTGATTCCCATTCTTTTGCTCATCAGTTGTCAGTGGGAGAAGAGAAACTGGTACAGATTATTTCCTTCTGGTCTGTCACCCGGAGTCAGAGTCATGCTATAAGTGGTGCACAGTGGTGCACAGTTAGGAGTTACGGATCAAGAAAGGGATCTGGGTGTCGTCGTCGATGATACGCTGAAACCTTCTGCTCAGTGTGCTGCTGCGGCTAGGAAAGCGAATAGAATGTTGGGTGTTATTAGGAAGGGTATGGAGTCCAGGTGTGCGGATGTTATAATGCCGTTGTATCGCTCCATGGTGCGACCGCACCTGGAGTATTGTGTTCAGTACTGGTCTCCGTATCTCAAAAAAGATATAGTAGAATTGGAAAAGGTACAGCGAAGGGCGACGAAAATGATAGTGGGGATGGGACGACTTTCCTATGAAGAGAGGCTGAGAAGGCTAGGGCTTTTCAGCTTGGAGAAGAGACGGCTGAGGGGAGATATGATAGAAGTGTATAAAATAATGAGTGGAATGGATCGGGTGGATGTGAAGCGACTGTTCACGCTATCCAAAAATACTAGGACTAGAGGGCATGAGTTGAAGCTACAGTGTGGTAAATTTAAAACGAATCGGAGAAAATTTTTCTTCACCCAACGTGTAATTAGACTCTGGAATTCGTTGCCGGAGAACGTGGTACGGGCGGTTAGCTTGACGGAGTTTAAAAAGGGGTTAGATAGATTCCTAAAGGACAAGTCCATAGACCGCTATTAAATGGACTTGGAAAAATTCCGCATTTTTAGGTATAACTTGTCTGGAATGTTTTTACGTTTGGGGAGCGTGCCAGGTGCCCTTGACCTGGATTGGCCACTGTCGGTGACAGGATGCTGGGCTAGATGGACCTTTGGTCTTTCCCAGTATGGCACTACTTATGTACTTATGTACTTATGTACTCTATGCGAGCTCCAGGTGGCAGAGAAGAAGGGTAAGAGACCTGGGTGAGGTCTCCACGTTCCTTTCGCTGTTGGCCGGTGGCAAGTGAGAAAATCTGCTGATCCAGTTCTGGTTTTTAATCTCATTGCTTGCTTGGCATTTTTTTTTTCAGAATATCAACGGAAAAATCTGAAAGAGAAAAGCATTCATTCGCGAACAAAAGCAGGGCTGGACCTGTCTGAACATTTCAACTGAGGTGAAGTGATCTCTCATAACAACAAATCTGCAAAAGGAGAGAGGAGGTGGGACGGAGGGGATTGGATCAAGAGCTATTTGTGATAAGGAGGCAGGGGCGGACTGAGAGTGGTCTGGGCTCCCGGGCACTAAGGATGGTCTGAGACCCCCGCCCGGCCGTTGTCCGACACACTCCCTACCGCCGCGGGGCTACCCTCCCACCGCCGCAGCCAACGCCCCCGCTGCCCCGGTCCTGTCTGAAGGGCCATGGTGGTCTAGTGGTCTCTGCGGAGGGGGAGCATGTTCTTTCCTGCCCGCTGCGCTGCCGCTATTCCTCCACCTGCCGGCGTCACCACGTTTTCAAAATGGCGGCTGAGACTTTCTGCAGTAGTCTCACAGGTCTCGACAGTCTCGCGAGGCTTCTGCAGGGAGTCTCTGCCGCCATTTTTAAAGTACAGCGGTGCCGGGCAGGAAGAATAGCAACAGCAGAGCGGGCAGGAAAGAACATGTTCCACCTAGCAGAGGCCACTAGATCACCAGCGGCCTGGTAGGACCGGGGAGATGCAGCGGGCATCCGGGCAGAGCCTCTGGGCCCTCGAGCACTGTCCAGTTGCCCGAATGGTCAGTCCGCCCCTGGAAGACATAAAACCTTAAAAATGTTCTATTTAGAAACAGTAGGAGTGCCTACTATCCATTTAAGATAATATTTTGCAGGGGCAAAGGTGAATTGAATGGCATGTCCTTGTTCCCTTGCTGAAACTGTGAATTTTATAGCCTAAGATATTTAGCTTTATGAGATACACAAGTGCACATGGCTGACAGAAAGGAGCAGAACCTTTCCATGGAGATAGGGTTACCATATTTTGTCCCCCAAAAAGGAGGACACATCCCCCGCCCCCACCACACACCCACCACGCCCACTTTCACACCCCGCCCTGCCCCCTGTCACGTCCTCACTCCGCCCCTGCCACATTTTCCCCTCCCCCTGTCACATACCCCGTCACTCTCCCTCCCCGTCACCCCCTCCCCTTACCTTACTACTGCCCTGGTGGTCTAGTGACCTCTTCGGGGTAGGAAAGAATCCCTCTTTCCTGCCCGGAGCGCTGCCCTGCATGCATCCTTCCTGTTGCTCATCTCGGCGCCGATTCAAAATGGCCACCGAGAGTTGGTCTCATGAAGGATGCATGCAGGGCAGCGCTCCGGGCAGGAAAGAGGGGGCTCTTTCCTGCCCCGAAGGCGGAAGAGGTCACTAGACCACCAGGGCAGTAGTAAGTAAGGGGAGGGGAGGCTAGCAATCTGCCCGTTTGTCCGGATTTGCTCATAAATTGGGAGCATAAATTTTAGGACCTTATAGGACCTAAGGGCCTTTTTCTATAAAGGTTATGCTTCTAAATTAGGAGCATAATCTATTTTGGAGAACAGATTAGGCTCGTTACTTAGGAGCATAAATTTAGGAGTGTAAATTTAGGAACATAAATTCTAGTAGCGTAAATTTAGGAGCATAAATGTTATACAATAAGGCCTTAAATGCTGTAGCAAAGGGGGCGCGCATGTGGGAAGGGGATGGGCAGAGCAACATAAGCAACAAACTTCTAGAATACTGTAAATTGCACGATTAGCTCCTAACATTTACACGGGCTTTTTACATGGTGTAAATATTGGCACCTCAATATTTGGTGGCCAAATGCCAACTCAGGTTCTATTTCATAACAGAATTTGAGCACCCAGATGTCGTTATTGAATACTATCTTAGCACGCAGATCTTGGGCATCTAATTTGTAGCAGCCGTTATAGACCCGTCCCCTAAGCGAATGGATTGCCTAAATTAGAGAATTGTGCTGAGCGTGTACTTGTGCAAATACGCAGAGCTCCGGCAGCTAGGCTGAAGTCTATCACTTTTCTGCCTGCCCTCGCCTCAGGCTGATTTTCAGCTCCTGCAGTGACACGAACAGTCATGTCTGCTGTTTTTTCAGCCTCCAGCAGCCACAGCCTTGCCCCAGTCCCAATATGGGTCCCAACCTGACCCACTGATGCCCGGACCAGCATAGAGACCACAAAGACCCAGACTACAGCCTTCCCCATATATTTCTTTTCTCAAAATTTTATTATTATTATTTTTTTAAATTTAACCATGAATTACAGTACATTCACACATGTTAATTGCTAGCAGGGCTTTTTTTGAGGGGGTACTGAGTACTGGCATCTTTTCCATTGTGTGCTAGTAGAGGAGTGTGGTAGCCTTGTTAGTCCACTCTTAAGGTTATCAATAGAAATCAAACAAAATAAAACATGGGAAAGAAAATAAGAGAGATACCTTTTTTATTGGACATAACTTAATACATTTCTTGATTAGCTTTCGAAGGTTGCCCTTCTTCGTCAGATCGGAAATAAGCAAATGTGCTAGCTGACAGTGTATATAAGTGAAAACATTCAAGCATTACTATGACAGTCTGACAGGGTGGGAGGGTGGGGGTGGGTAGGAGGTATGCATGGGGACATCAAAGCATATCATTGATATTCTAACAGGATGGGTGTGGATAGGTGAGGGGTGAGGTGATCAACAGAGACATACAGCTTTATGGTTTATAATGGGCTAAGAACCCCAGATCCTTGTTAAGTCCTTTCTGTTGGGTGTTAAAATATTCAATCATTCTGACTTCAAAGGTCTTACGTTCTTGTATGGTTTTAAAGTTACCTTTCAGGATTCTCACTGTGAAGTCACTGGTACAGTGTCCTGGTCCTGTAAAATGTTGACCAACAGGCGAGGGAAGCCTACTGGCACCAGTATTGTTCATGTGATGTCTATGTAAATTGAATCTTATCTTAAGCATCTGGCCTGTTTCTCCAATATAGCATCCTTCGTTACGTTTTTTACACTGAATGATATATACCACATTGGAAGATGAGCAAGTGAAAGATCCCTTTATGTTGAATATCTTTCCTTTGTGGTTGACTGTGGGGTCCTGTGAAATATTTTGGCATAGTTTGCAACTGGATAAATTACAGGGAAGTGTGCCCTTCTGTTTTTATGATTTGGCCGGAGGGTGAAGAAACTCTGAAACAATTTTATTCTGCCTTCAATACATACCATTCTACAATCAGATTCAAAATTGAGTACTCCCCAGAAAAAGTCAATTTTTTTGGACACCATGGTCTCAATCAGTGATGGCTGTATACAAACATCTATATACAAGAAACCCACAGACAGATGCAGCTACCTCCACAACTCCAGCTTCCACCCTTCACATACAAAAAGATCCATTATTTACAGCCAAGCCACAAGATACCACCGTATCTGCTTGGACCCAGAGGACAGAGACAGACACCTTGAAATCCTGACTGCATCCTTCAAACAGAAAGGCTACAACCCCAAAATAATCTCCAAGAATATTGCCTCCTCCCTCAAAACACCCAGGGAAAATCTACTACAGTACAAAGAAAAAAAAGCCAACGACAGAATTCCCCTTGTAGTGACATACAACCCAGAGCTGGAGAAACTGAGGAAAATCATAAGAGACCTACAGCCACTACTTCAGGAAGATGAATTACTGAAAGAGATATTCCCATCCCCACCAGTGCTGGCCTTCCGACAGCCACCCAATTTAAAACACAAGCTAATCAGAAGTAAACTTCCATCACAGACTGAAAAGGAACAGAAGGGCACACGTCCCTGTAATTTATCCAGTTGCAAACTATGCCAAAATATTTCACAGGACCCCAAAGTCATCCACAAAGGAAAGATATTCAACATAAAGGGATCTTTCACTTGCTCATCTTCCAATGTGGTATATATCATTCAGTGTAAAAAAATGTAACGAAGGATGCTATATTGGAGAAACAGGCCAGATGCTTAAGACAAGATTCAATTTACATAGACATCACATGAACAATACTGGTGCCAGTAGGGTTCCCACGCCTGTTGGTCAACATTTTACAGGACCAGGACACTGTACCAGTGACTTCACAGTGAGAATCCTGGAAGGTAACTTTAAAACCATATAAGAACGTAAGACCTTTGAAGTCAGAATGATTGAATATTTTAACACCCAACAGAAAGGACTTAACAAGGATCTGGGGTTCCTAGCCCATTATAAACCATAAAGCTGTATGTCTCTGTTGATCACCCTCCCCTCACCTATCCACACCCATCCTGTTAGAATATCAATGATATGCTTTGATGTCCCCATGCATACCTCCTACCCACTCCCATCTTCCCACCCTGTCAGACTGTCATAGTAATGCTTGAATGTTTTCACTTATATACACTGTCAGCTAGCACATTTGCTTATTTCCGATCTGACGAAGAAGGGCAACCTTCGAAAGCTAATCAAGAAATGTATTATGTCCAATAAAAAAGGTATCATCTTATTTTCTTTTCCATGTTTTATTTTGTTTGATTTCTATTGATAACCATTGTCTGCTAAAACTGACCCCTGGTCCCCAAGTTTCAATGAAAGAGTTCAGACTCTACACACCAATTCTGCCTTGTCATACATTCTGTGTGACTAGTTGCAGGGGGCCTGGCTATTGTGGGGTGGGCCCCTCAGTGATCACCCCTCTCCTCAAGTCACTTCACTGGCTCCCGATCAGGTACCGCATACAGTTCAAGCTTCTCCTACTAACCTACAAATGCACTCGATCTGCAGCCCCTCCCTACCTCTCTACCCTCATCTCCCCTTACGTTCCTACCCGAAACCTCCGCTCACAGGTCAAATCCCTCCTCTCAGCACCCTTGTCCACCACCGCCAATTCCAGGCTCCGCCCTTTCTGCCTCGCCTCACCCTATGCGTGGAATAAACTCCCTGAACCCTTACGCCAAGCCCCCTCCCTGCCCATCTTCAAATCCTTACTCAAAGCCCACCTCTTCAATGTTGCTTTCAGCACCTAACCTTTATACCTTTCAGGAAATCTAGACTGCCCCTATTTGACTGACTGTACATTTGTCCTTTAGATTGTAAGCTCCTTTGAGCAGGGATTGTCCTTCTCTGTTAAATTGTACAGTGCTGCGTAACCCTAGTAGCGCTTTAGAAATGGTAAGTAGTAGTAGTAGTGGGGTTGGCCCCTCAGTGATCACCCCACCCCTGAAGACTGGCCTGGCATTTGAGTACCGGCACCTTTTTTGCTGGAAAAAGTACACTGATTCAATGTATTCAATGGGACCGATATTCAATGCAATTTAACTAGCCAGAAATGGCTCCTGACTGGTTAAACTGCCTGTTTGACTTTGAGGTTAGTAACATGATCATTCCTGCTCGGACTCCCGTCACTGTCCATTCACTCTGAGTCACCAGGAGCACTTTCTCCATTTTACCTGCCCTGTTCCTGAGCCTGCTTGTGTGAAATTCCAATCAACGTGATCAAATTGTGTTAATAAAAGCAAAGACAGCAGTTGTGTTTCATAGTGTGGAATTATTTTCACTCAAAGCTTATGTACCTACAATATATCTTGTGCTGGTCCATTAAAAGGTACAAAACAAAACAAAACCCCAAAGTAGAGGCAAAAACCCCGATGTGAAATAGAGACAGAAAACCAAAAATTAGGGGTGAACCACAAAATCTTCACAACCAAACGTAATACAACGAAGTAATCTTACAACATGGCCATTTTGTTTTTAAGGGGTTTTTACTCATTGTGGTAAAAATGGCCCTGGCTCGTGGGAAAAATGGTGCCTGCCGCTAGCACAGGACCCTTTATACTACAGCTGCCTGGATGTCTCAACGTCATCTGAAACTTAACTTGGCCAAAACTGAGCTTCTCATCTTTCCTCCTAAACCTACCTCTCCTCTCCCCCCTTTCTCTATTTCTGTGGATAACACTCTCATTCTCCCTGTCTTATCAGCTCCTAACCTTGGGGTCATCTTTGACTCCTCTCTCTCCTTCTCTGCTCATAGTCAACAAATTGCCAAAACCTGTCATTTCTTTCTCTATAACATTAGCAAAATCCGTCCCTTCATCTCTGAGCACTCTACCAGGACCCTCATCCACACTCTTATCACCTCTCGTCTTGATTATTGTAACCTGCTTCTCACCGGCCTCCCTCTTAGCCATCTCTCTCCTCTTCAATCAATCCAAAACTCTGCTGCACGGCTCATTTTCTGCCAAAGTCGCTATACTCACATTAGCCCTCTCCTTAAGTCACTTCACTGGCTCCCTATCCGTTTCCATATTCAGTTCAAGCTTGTCTTATTGACCCATAAGTGTATTCACTCTGCCGCTCCCCAGTACCTCTCCACTCTCGTCTCTCCCTACACACCCCCCCCCCCAGAGTACTCTGTTCTGTTGATAATTCTCTCTTATCCGTCCCTTCCTCCTCTACTGCTAATTCTAGACTCCGTTGCTTTTATCTTGCTGCGCATCACGCTTGGAATAGACTTCCCGAGCCTGTACGTCTAGCCCCGCCTTTGGCCGTTTTCAAGTCCAGACTTAAAGCCCACCTTTTTACCACTGCTTTTGACTCCTAACCATTACTCACTTGCCCTGTCCTTTATCCTCATCTCTTTATTCCCTTACCCTTAACTGTTCTGTCTGTTTTCCTGTCTTATCTAGATTGTAAGCTCTTTGAGCGGAGACTGTCTCTTTTTGTGTATGGTGTACAGCGCTGCGTATGCCTTGTAGCGCTATAGAAATGATAAATAGTAGTAGTAGTAGCTTGGTAATAGGACCCCTTATTATAAAATTACATGATTGCATGTGTACTTGACCCGACACAAGGTCGTGTTTCGACGAGACTTCCCATCTCCTTCAGGGGTCGTAAACTGAAAGATGAACCAGAAAATCGTCAGTGGAGAACAATGAAACTGATGTGTATAATAACCTCTGAACCACAGTATAGGGAACCAGAACGCCAGGAAACCTGCCAAAACTGCAAAAAAAAAAAAAAAAAAAGTAACATAACTCTAGCTTACTCCAGAATCAATATGGCTCCCAGAAGTCCGCTCAATAGCCACGCTAGGCAATCTTAAAAAGTCATTCGGTAAGTTTTAACAGATGCAAAGCTGTACGATTTCATCAGTCAGCTGAGGTATTATTTCCAGAAGCAGAGACATTTGATTAGAAAGATGAAGAGAGCGCTCTGGCGAGGCTGGTGAAAAATTGCTCACTTAAAAATCCATTTTTGTTACATGATTCTTAATCGTTTCCTTGTTGATATTCATTCGTTGCGTGATTTGTATTAAGATATGCCCAAAAAGGTTTCTTGCATTCTTTGTGAATATGTTTAATATTTTCTTACAGAGCTAGCTGTGGAGATCCTGGAATCCTAACTGATTTCTTCATGCCATTATTTTATTTATTTAGATTTTGCTCACACCTTTTTCAGTGGTAGCTCAAGGTGAGTTACATTCAGGTACACTGGATATTTCTCTGTCCCAGGAGGGCTCACAATCTAAGTTTGTACCTGAGGCAATGGAGGGTTAAGTGACTTGCCCTAGATCACAAGGAGCAGCAGTGGAATTTAAACTGGCCACCTCTGGATTACAAGACTGGTGCTCTAACCACTCGGCCACTCCTCCACTAGCAACAGTCTATCTAGAATCTCAAATAGTAGCAACATTCCAGAATCTCAAAAAGTGGCAACATTCCATTCCATTCTTCAATAGTAGCAACATTCCATGTATTTATTTAGATTTTGCTCACACCTTTTTCAGGGGTAGCTCAAGGTGAGTTACATTCAGGTACACTGGATATTTCTCTGTCCCAGGAGGGCTCACAATCTAAGTTTGTACCTGAGGCAATGGAGGGTTAAGTGACTTGCCCAAAATCACAAGGAGCAGCAGTGGGATTTGAACCAGCCATCTCTGGATTGCAAGACCAGCGCTCTAATCACTAGGCCACACCTCTCTTTCAGGCAATTTTAATGGAAAAAGAGAAGCATTGACAACATTTTCAAGTGGAGGGCAGTTTTAGAAAGATATCTCTCTATATAAAAGGCAACCCCAACGTTCTGAAGCCTCCACGGAAGTTGAGGCGCCCGAGATATCCGGTGTGCCCTGGAGTGTCTGCACCGCCCTCGCGTCAAAACGTCATGACGTCGAGGGCGGAGCTATAACACTCGAGGCCCGAAACCGAAACGCCACAGGCACGGCCACGGAGGCGCAGCAAACAAACAAACAAAAAAACCCTACCCACACACAGCGACGCGAACACCGAACAAGGCAAGTAGCTCGGAGGTAGGGGGCCCCTTGCTAGCGCCCGTTTCATTGCCCTCAGAAACGGGCTTTTATTCCTAGTTTTCACATAATGTGCCAGTATAAGTGCTTAGAATGAATCTTATAATTACCCCTTGTGAACATATATGTGAGATTGTGTCCTTGCACTGAACTTTGGTGCAGGCAAGCGCTGGAGTGGTGTTTGGGTGGGGCATGGACAGACCAATGTATGCATTTAGGGGCCCTTTTAAAAAAAGGGTTGCCGCATGGCGAGCCGGAACTACTGCCAGCCCAATGCAGCCGCCGGTGGCAGTTCCATCTCGAGCGTACACCATTTCCAGCATACCAGAAAATATTTTTGTTAATTTTACTGCATTGCTAACCTGGCGGTAATTGAGCAATTATAAGTACTTAAGTAATGCCACACTGGGAAAAGACCAAGGGTCCATCGAGCCCAGCATCCTGTCCACGACAGCGGCCAATCCAGGCCAAGGGCACCTGGCGAGCTTCCCAATCGTACAAACATTCTATACATGTTATTCCTGCGGGGGGAAAAAACCTATAACCGGAATACAAGCATTACCAAAGTACAAATCATTAAAGTACTCCTTACAAATGTGTAATTCTTTTAAAATTGTATTTATTATGTGGCCATTTACTCTTACCACTCCAAAAGTTACCCCAGAAATCCTTTCATAACAGCCCAACAGATGCTCACAATCACTCACTATTTCAATATACACTCATTCAATCACACCATTTGCAATAATCCAGCTCTACTACAAATTGCCAAAATGTCCAGAGTCCAGAATCCAAACAGATATAATCACTTGGATCAATTTAGAGCCAAACAAGACTCTATAAACTGTGTCTCAAAACACACAGTTATCCATGGCCTCTGTATAGCGATGTCCACAATACTTCAAATATGGAAAACGGTGTGATGGAATATTGAGTAAAAGTACTTTGCATTCCTTTCACCAGTTGGATGGCTGCTCGTTAACCAAACCGCAGCTTCGGGCGAGGTGAAGGCTACTGGAGGAACCATTAAAGTTCGTTCAACAACTTTTTCTTAGCGCATCATGGTGCCACACACTGCCTGGTTAATGCTGGGTTACCCTGGGAGCCCTTACCGCCACCTCAAGAGGTGGCGGTAAGTGGTCCCCGCTACATGGCCACGCAGTAAGCATAATCTCACAATATGGGCATTTTATTTTTAGGGGCTTTTAACCCACTGCACTAAAAAGGGCCCTGGCGCTTGGGAAATAATGGTCCCTGCTGCTACCGCGGGGCCCTTTTTACTGCAGCTCGGTAAAGGGACCCCTTATTATATAAAATTACACGATTGCATGTGCCGTACGCATGTGCATTTTTTTTATTATTTATTTCTTTATTCATTTTAAGAGAAATCTTTAGAAATTAAATAATTTCAAAAATTAAGAAATACAAAAAAAATAGTCCATTTTTCATAGACCACAAACTGTAGGATCCAAGAGTCAGAAATTGAATTAAACACAATATCATATTAGATAAATAAATTATCTTAGAACAGAGGTTAAACCAACTATACAATCAGACAGCAGCATTATTCTGGTTAACTGCCCCCGGGGGGTTTCTCAAACTTTCTTTAGCAATTACAAACTCTTGAAGTTTCATGGGGTCAGTAAAAAGAAAATTATTTATTTCATAAGAAATTAGACATTTACATGGGAACTTAATAAAGAAAGATGCCCCTAGGGCTATAACTCTGGACTTAAAGGCCAAGAGTTTTTTTCCTCCTTAACTGAGTTTCCTGTGATAGATCAGGGAAAATATTTATCTGTCACATGTGCATTTTATACCTACATAAGAACGTAAGCATCACCATACTGGGTCAGACTGAAGGTCCATCAAGCCCAGTATCCTGTTTCCCAACAGTGGCCAATCCAGGTGACACTTACCTAGATTTTATGCTGTTTATCCCAGAAAAAAAACACAGTGGATTTCTCAAGCCCATCTTAATAATTGCTTATGGACTTTTCTTGTAGGAACTGCTTTTACCACATTCTCTGGCAACGGATTTCAGTTTAATTAGACGCTGATTTTAAGAACATAAGAACATAAGTATTGCCATACTGGGACAGACCAAAGGTCCTTCAAGCCCAGCATCCTGTTTCCAACAGTGGCCAATCCAGATTAAAAGTACCTGAAAAAGATCCCAAAACAGTACAACACATTTTATGCTGCTTATCCTAGAAATAAGCAGTGGATTTTCTCCTAAGTCCATCTTAATAATGGTTTATGGACTTTTTCTTTTAGGAAGTTATCCATACCTTTTGTTAAAACCCCGCTAAGCTAACTGCTTTTACTACATTCTCTGGCAATGAATTCCAGAGTTTAATTACATGATGAGTGAAGAAATATTTTCCCTGATTTGTTTGAAATTTACTACTTTGTAGCTTCATTGTGTGCCCCCTAGTCCTAGTATTTTTGGAAAGAGTAAACAAGCGATTCACGTCTACCCGTTCCATTCCACTCATTATTTTATAGACCTCTCTCATATCTTCCCTCAGCCTTCTTTTCTCCAAGCTGAAGAGCCCGAGCCAATTTAGCCTTTCCTCATATGGAAGTCGTCTCCATTTTCATCGCCCTTCTATGTGCCTTTTCTAATTCCAGTATATCTTTTTTTGACATGTGGTAACCAAACTGTAAACAGTATTCAAGGTGTAGTCGCACCATGGAGCAATACAAAGGCATGGTGTCCAAGCATCTGAAAACAACAAATCAAGCGTGTTTCGGCCGAAAAGGCCTTCTTCAGAGAGACTATTCTGCATTTGGACAGCACTAGCGCATGTGTTTTGTCCAGATCGTCTCATTTCATAAATACCTTTTGGAAGGATCATCTATATATGCCAATTTGAAGACCCCTGAAGAAGGCCTTTTCGGCCGAAACACGGACCGTGTAGGGTCCTAATAAATCATTTTGGCTTTTAACATCTATGACTTCAGTCTGGTCTTTCTGGATGTCTTCCGCTTGATTTGTTGTTTTCTTGTTTGTATTTGCGGGAGATTTGGACTCTCTTTGTTGTGTCCAAGCATCTGATTCATGGTAAATTCACCACTATTACTATTCTTGAGCTGGTGGAAATGTACGCGGGATTATTTTATCCGTAATTTCAACATGATTTGTGGTAGCATATTAAAACATATAGACACCTCTGTGACTTTAATATAATAGACTAAAAATAGGGTTTCTTGTTCTTCACATATGCATTGCCCTTTTACTTTGAGTTTCTACAGAACTGTAAAAGTACAGCGTTTCTGTGCAGTCTGTAGCAGCAGATACAAACAAGACTGTCAGTAAGAATGCAAGCAGTGACCCATTCCCAGTAACCTTTTATGTAACCTTCAAGCCCACTTCTTCCCCTACAAAAGTGATTTTCAAAGCGGTGCACAACCTTTCCATGTGTACATACATAAGTACATAAGTATTGCCATACTAGGAAAGACCAAAGGTCCATCGAGCCCAACATCCTGTTTCCAACAGTGGCCAATCCAGGTCACAAACACCTGACAAGATCCCAAAAATGTACAAAACATTTTATACGGCTTATCCCAGAAATAGTGGATTTTCTCCCAAGTCCATTTAATAACGGTCTATGGACTTTTCCTTTAGGAAGCCGTCCAAACCTTTTTTAAACTCCGCTAAGCTAACCGCCTTTACCACATTCTCTGGCAACGAATTCCAGAGTTTAATTACACATTGAGTGAAGAAACATTTTCTCCGATTCGTTTTAAGTTTACTACATTGTAGCTTCATCGCATGCCCCCTAGTCCTAGTATTTTTTGAAAGCGTGAACAGACGCTTCACATTTACCCGTTCAACTCCACTCATTATTTTATAGACCTCTATCATATCATATAGGAATTTCGTGGCATTACACATTATTATTATTATTATTATTATTATTTATTGCATTTGTACCCCACGTTTTTCCACCTTTTTGCAGACTCAATGCGGCTTTCAGAGTGTTATTATGATGTAGTCATTACATGATCTTGAATACTATTATACACATATTACATATATACATATATTACATATATATTACATAGAATACATATATTCTAAAACATTTACTTAGCGGCTTTTGCACTTCTTCTGAGGCCTGCCTTTGTTTTATCAAAGTGCTCATTTTGGCCAGGGATTGAAATAAGTTATAGTATACTATACTATAATGTCTCTGTATTGCTCCTTGATGCGACCTCACCTTGCGTATTGCGTTCAATTCTGGTCGCCGTAGCTCAAAACAGATATAGCGGAATTAGAAAAGGTTCAAAGAAGAGTGACCAAAATGATAAAGGAGATGGAACGCCTCTCATATGAGGAAAGGCTAAAGAGGTTAGGGCTCTTCAGCCTGGAAAAGAGACGGCTGAGGGGAGATATGATTGAAGTCTACAAAATCCTGAGTGGTGTAGAACGAGTAAAAGTGAAATGATTTTTTACTCGTTCAAAAAGTACAAAGACCAGGGGACACTCAATGACATTACTTGGAAACACTTTTAAAACAAATAGGGGGGAATATTTTTTCACTCAAAAAATAGTTAAGCCCCTGAACTCGCTGCCAGAGGATGTGTATAACAGCAGTTAGCATATCTGAGTTTAAAACAGTTTTGGACAGGTTCCTGGAGGAAAAGTCCATAGTCTGTTATTGAGATGGACATGGGGGAAGCCACTGCTTGACCCGGGATTGGTAGTATGGCGGTAAACACGGAGATGCCCATTATATTTACCACCAACTGATTTTTACTATGAGCTAGTAGAGGAGTGTGGTAGCTGTGTTAGTCCACTCTTAAGGTTATCAATAGAAATCAAACAAAATAAAACATGGAAAAGAAAATAAGATGATACCTTTTTTATTGGACATAACTTAATACATTTCTTGATTAGCTTTCGAAGGTTGCCCTTCTTCCTCAGATCGGAAATAAGCAAATGTGCTAGCTGACAGTGTATATAAGTGAAAACATTCAAGCATTACTATCACAGTAAAATAGATACCATTGGAGATTCTACATGGAATGTTGCTACTATTGGAGATTCTACATGGAATGTTGCTATTCCACTAGCAACATTCCATGTAGAAGGCTGCGCAGGCTTCTGTTTCTGTGATTCTGACGTCCTGCACGTACGTGCAGGACGTCAGACTCACAGAAGCAGAAGCCTGCGCGGCCACACTGGTGATCCGCAAGGGCCGACTTCTACATGGAATGTTGCTAGTGGAATAGCAACATTCCATGTAGAATCTATAGAAATCAAACAAAATAAAACATGGAAAAGAAAATAAGATGATACCTTTTTTATTGGACATAACTTAATACATTTCTTGATTAGCTTTCGAAGGTTGCCCTTCTTCCTCAGATCGGAAATAAGCAAATGTGCTAGCTGACAGTGTATATAAGTGAAAATATTCAAGCATTACTATGACAATCTGACAGGGTGGGAGGATGGGGGTGGGTAGGAGGTATGCATGGGGACATCAAAGCATATCATTGATATTCTAACAGGATGGGTGTGGATAGGTGAGGGGAGGGTGATCAACAGAGACATACAGCTTTATGGTTTATAATGGGCTAGGAACCCCAGATCCTTGTTAAGTCCTTTCTGTTGGGTGTTAAAATATTCAATCATTCTGACTTCAAAGGTCTTACGTTCTTGTATGGTTTTAAAATTACCTTTCAGGATTCTCACTGTGAAGTCACTGGTACAGTGTCCTGGTCCTGTAAAATACTGTAAAATACTATGAGCTAAAAATGCACTTTATGTGCCTATGAGAGAAATTTTTGTTCCCATGTATCTTGATTTTGTTTGTCAGAAAAGGCTGTCTGATTTGAGCGTTTCCAGTTCATAAGATCTCAACACTTGTTCAATATGTGGTAGTAAAAAAAACCCCCAAACAAAAATCAGGCCCTTGTTAATTGGATTCCAAAGTTGGAATTAAAAGGTGTACCCTTTTGCTAAATTTATTTTTAGAATTCTAAATGCAACGCTCACCTATGAAAATGTCAGCAACCTCACAATGAAACAGTGGGCAGAACGCAGACAGAGATCCCAAAGGGCAGAAAATAGATGTGCAGATTTAACACTATGCTCTCTGTAATAACCCTGGTGCCATTGCAACTGCAAATAATTACGTCTGGTAGACAGACTGGAGCAACCAAATGTGAACTGGAGAGAAAAGAAGTCACATAAGGGCAGAATACAGCTAAGCCAATATTAGCACGTATGAGAGCACTACTAAGATGAATGTAGCACTTTTAAAGTGATTTTGCAGAGAAGGAAGCATGAATCTGGGAAGGACTTAAGGTAATCTCTCATTCTGACAACTCACTATAGTAACACAGTAAATGACGGCAGATAAAGACCTGTACGGTCCATCCAGTCTGCCCAACAAGATAAACTCATTTAACGCCGGATGCAAAGAACAAATCATCACGAAACTCCAAACTGCCCAAAACAGACTCGTATTTGGAAAAACAAAATACGAAAGCGCCAAGCCCCAAAGAGAAAAACTACACTGGCTCCCAGTAAAAGAACGAATTGCATTCAAAATCTGCACCCTGGTCCATAAAATCGTTAATGGTGAAGCCCTGATATATATGTCAGACCTAATTGACCTGCCAACCCGGAACACAAAAAGGTCAGCACGCACATTCTTGAATCTACACTACCCCAGTTGCAAATGTCTGAAATACAAATCAACATATGCATCCAGCTTCTCCTACATAAGCACGCAACTATGGAACGCACTACCAAATGTAATAGAAACAATGCGTGACCTAACAATCTTCCGACAACTACTGAAAACCAACCTGTTCAAAAAAGCATACCACAATGACCCTTCCTAAATACCAGAAAACGAAACTTCACCAAAACTAGACAAATGGAACTCTCTTCCACTCGACTGCTTCATTTACGCAGCCACTAATGAACGCCACGCACTACTCACTACCACTCTACTTCTCATGCAGGATATGAACTTCCTATATTTGATCATCTACCTTATCCTATAATCTACTTTATTACTATGATTTTCAAGGCAAAATTACTCTGTAATTTACCTTATCATTTATGAACTATAATGCAATATCACCTTGTATTTCTGAACCCGGAAGTGGCGATCGCCACTCCGGCGCAATGTAAGCCACATTGAGCCTACAAAGAGGTGGGAAAATGTGGGATACAAATGCAACAAATAAATAAATAACATGGTATGTGATACTTTATATGTATACACGAGTGTCTTCCAGAAAGCCTGTAGCCTCAGCATGGCGGGGTTGAAGCCTTGAGGATCGGCGCCTATTGCTCACAAGTTTTGAACCAGTGCTAATTCAATCATTTTTGCATTTATTATGGTGTGTCCAATAGAGGTAAATGATCCTCTCTATGTAGTTACCAGGGGCGTAGCCAGACACCCAATTTTGGGTGGGCCTGGGCCCAAGATGGGTGGGCAGAACTCCATCTTGTCCCACAAATGATTTGGTCTCTCCCTGTCTCGCCTGCATGCCATATGGTCTCTCAAACATCCCCCCTCCCCTGTATACCTTTTAAATAGCAGATTTTCACTTTCAGTGAGCAGCAACAAATACACACTGCTCATGTTGGCCCCACAGCCTTCCCTCCGATACAACTTCCTGTTTCCGTATAGGCCGGAATACATCAGAGGGAAGACTGTGGGGCCGGTGCGGGCAGTATGTAACAGTCGATGCTTGCTGCAGGCAAAGATCTGCTATTTACAACGTATGCAGGAGGAACAGTTGTTGGGAGTTTTTGGCTGATGGGGCTTGGGGATCTCTGCCAGCCACATCATAGGTGTGCCAGGCCCACCCAGGCTCACCCTTGGCTACGCCACTGGTAGTTACAATGATAATAACAATATGGTGTAATAAAGAGTCTTAGGGACCCTTTTACATAGTCATGTAGGCACCTACGCAAGCCCAACGCATGCCGATTCAAAACTACCGCCCAGCTACCACGTGGCCTGGGTGGTAATTTCATTTTTTACACGCATCGGAAAATATATTTTATTTTCTGCCGCACGGCGCTATCCGGGTGGTAATTAGCATTGTATGCATGCTGACGATTACCGCTAAATTAATGCGTGAGACCTTACTGCGAATTGAATGGGTGGCGGTAAGGTCCCAGGCCCAGAATGGATGCACACTAACTTTTAATTTTGCCGCTCGTCCATTTTCGGCCAACAAAAAAGAACTTTTTTGCTCGTGCACTGAAAAATGGACCTGCTTTAGGTAAAACATTTTGCAAGTGAGCTGACCTCAGGAAAAAGGTGCCGGTAGGTGCCCTCCAGAGGTCGGCGCCCCCCTGCGGTGCTTACCCCACTTACGGGCAGGGGAGAGAGGAGAATCACAGCTTCAGGTAAAACATTTTGCAAGTGAGCTGACCTTAGGAAAAAGGTGCTGGTAGGCGCCCTCCAGAGGTCGGCACCCCCTTGCGGTGCTTACCCAGCTTACCGTGTTGGCACGGCCCTGGATATTCAAAGCGAGTGAACTGGGTAGGAACGGTCGTCGACCGGTTGACTTACTTGTTTGTGACTATCTGGTCATTTTCAGTGGCACTTAACCGGATACTACTACTACTTATAATTTCTATAGCGCTACTAGACGTACGCAGCGCTGTACACTTGAACATGAAGAGACAGCCCCTGCTCGACAGAGCTTACAATCTAATTAGGACAGAGAAACAGGACAAACAAGGGATAAGGACAAAGGGTAGCAAGATTTCGGAATCCCAAAGAGTAGCAAGATTCCGGAACCCAAATAATAGCAAGATTCCGGAATCCCAAAGACTACTACTACTACTTATCATTTCTATAGCGCTACTAGACGTACGCAGCACTGTACACTTGAACATGAAGAGACAGTCCCTGCTGGACAGAGCCATACTGCTGCCAAAAATGTCCAGTTAGCCCTGAACTTCAAGCTGGCTATGTTGGGTGCGTTCCGGAGGTGGAGTCCAATTACATCTCGATACTCAGACGTAATCAGCAGGTTAAGCAGATAAGTAAGACTGCATAAATAGCTGTCCTTTGTTATTATTATTTGTTACATTTGTATCCCACATTTCCCCACCTTTTGCAGGCTCAATGTGGCTTACATATAACCGTTAACGGCGTTAGCCGATTACGGTTTGAACAAATACATAGTATGAATGAATACAAAGTGATATTGTGGTATAATGAGGTATATGTACGGTAGGAAACAGTTGGGGGGAACTTAGAGAGGGAAAGGAGGAAGAAGAGTCAGGTAATGTCCATTGCAGTCTTTGGTTATGTTGTGTCGCAAGTGACCAGCATTTTTATGTTGGGTCTGTGGGGTATATGTTAACCCATGGCCGGTTAACTCTGAATATTAACTTAACTAGTCGTGTGCTAGCCAGCTTTTATTTTAAAATGGAAATTCAACGCCAAAGCCCCGGCAGGGCCCGACATTGAATTTCTGGTTTTAGCGCTGGTGATGGACAAAAAAACATTGCCTGCTGCCTGCTGAATATCAGGGGGGTAGTGTTTGCAACTTCGGTAGGGAGGTGGACTGGGGAGGGGCATGGGCAGTTAAGGGGCGTGGCCAGTGTTCCAAATCATTTTAAGACACTTAAATGCAGATAACAGACCCCCTTGCTCTAACCATTGTTTGGACAGTGTCTAGTTGCTAAATTATCCTGTCAGAGTATTTAGCAGCTGCTGGGGATATCACACGCTGTGAAAATCTGAAATCTATCAACCAACAAATCTACATGAAGCAATTAGAATAGCAATTAAAGACTAGCGAGCCTCAGAAAACATAACCAAATTGTGTTTCATATTGCTTGCATCATTTCTCAAAATGTCATGCACTGCTCTGCATAGTTAAATGTTTATGGAATGTAGGAACAGGCGAAGGACACTGAGGCACAACTATAACCACTGTAATTCCCTAGTATTAGATTCTGTCTCTGGAGTCACTGGGTGGAGAGTGTGTGGGATGTCCCTGGGGAGAAGGAAGTCCAGCCCAAGGGGTGTGTTGTTGGAATAACATACAGCAAGAAAGTGGGTTTGTTGTTTGATTGACAGGGAAGGTTGAGCTGGAGGGGATAAAGGCTCTTACTTGAAAGGGAAATGGTCTTTGGTTGCCTGTACCCTCTCCAGGACTCTTGGTGGAGAGGGGGAACCCAAAGTGGCTAAACAAACAGGCTGAGTTAAGGAGTTTACTCAGCGCGTGGTTAGACTCTGGAACTCATTGCCGGAGAAGGTAGCGATGGCAGCTGGCCTTGCTGAGTTTAAAGGAGGTCTGGACAGATTCCTGTAGGAAAAGTCCATTGATCGTTATTAAATTTGGTTTGTTTGTTTTTTTTAATAATATATTTTTTTATTGATGATTCAATACAACCAGCATCAATACAAAGTGTCATATGCCTTTCCATTACCTCTTATAACATGTATCTGAACATTTGACAATCCCCTCCCTCATCAATAGTTTTACATTTATTTAACCCCCCTCCCCCCCTTCCCCAACCCCTCCCCGCTTCCCCGTCTTTTTCATCCACTCACACCTCCATGGTTTTCAAAGCCCCTACTCAAGTACTATGTTGAAGGATTATATTCAAGTGTGACCATTTGTCTGCCTGCGGGTTGTATTTCCCTCAGCAGCGATCTGTCAGTTTATCCATCGATGACACCACTCTAAATTTGGGGGTTTTGCCAGGTTCTTGGGGCCTGGATTGGCCGCTGTCAGACCTTTGGTGGACCTTTGGTCTTTTCCCAGGGTGGCAGTGCTTATGTACTTATGTACTAAGTAGTTGCTGCCCCTAACAGTGGCAACTGCGAAGGTGTGAGAGCTTAGGATGCGTAAGGGGAACCCAGCCCGAAAGCAGGATCCAGCACAGGGGAAGCCTGTCCAAGTCCAGGTTGCAGCTCAAGAAGTGCAACGCTGAAAGAAGGACAGTCTAAGGGGTCTGCGCCTGAGGAGATAAGGATTGTGATCAGAGAGACACGGAGCAGCCTTGGATTATTACCAGCCTCTGGGATGAGTAAAGGACAGGAGGTCTTTTAAATTGTGTAAATATTGAAAAGTACCAAGAAGGTCAAGTGTGAATAAAGGGATTGAGATGATAATACATGATCTTGAATGGACAGGAGGAGATCAATGTACAAATGGAGTCATGCAAATGGTTTGCCTGCTAGTTGCAGAAAGGTCACTAAAGTTGAGTTTGCATCAAACAAAGCTAATGGAGTGCTGTGTGACTTCTTGGAATGGGAGTTGGGGACGCTTACTCCCTAAATTGATAAAATATTATAAGGAAACCCCAGTAAAATTTCTCAATCCCTGGGTCTCTATTCTGGACCTTGACCCACTTCCCATGCTGGAAGGACTATGCTGAACGGGGAGTGTGGAGTGAGCAAGCGCACGGAGTGATAGAGGAGGATTTATCCCTGTGGCCCGGGTCGCGGGAAGGGACCTGAGCTGGTGGCGGTGGACCCGGGTTACACAAAAAACTGGCACCTGAACGCGGGGCTCGATGTGGTTTAAGTTGGAAGGACTTTTAACCAAGGATTACAATTTTTGTTTGCTCGATATCAGAGGAGTGTAGCGGAGGAGGGCAATAAAGTAAGCCCAGAAAGACTGGTTATTTCAGACCTGGGAATTTTTACTATTTTTAGCACCAGGAAAAGACTGTTGGACCAGACCCGATACATTTGAATTTTTTCTGCCCAGAGAGAACTGCACAAACTGGCTCTCCCGAAGGCCAGGTGGATCTGAGAGATAACATCAGAACTCTGAGTACCTGGGAAATGGCAGGAAATAATCATGGCAGCCTCGGATCCCGCGCTAACTGTGAGAGGGAGGAGGAGAGCACGTAACAGCATCAACCACAACGTGGAATACTGGGAGCAGGTTTCGCTTGAGCTGCTGACTCATGTGATGCTATCCACAGTGCATGTGGAGAGAGGCCAAGCATGAGAATGGAGAAGGACTCGAGAGCTGGAAGGGCGTGACGGTGGTGGAAGGTATGTGCAAAACCTTGCTGCACTGTAGTAAACAGGCCCCTTAGACTTTAGCCCATTGCACTATTTTATTTCTGCGTGTACATCTTTGAATTTAGAGATTATAACACGTTTTAATGGTAGCCCACGCTGAGAACTTTCCCCCATATTAAAGAAAAAAGAAATATCTCTAGAAATTGCAATCACTGCTCTATGTAATACAAGTGAGCCAAGTATAGAACAATCAAGTCATTGTGACATCACTGATGAGGTTGACTGTTAGACAATGGTGGAATGAGGCATTATGACATCACAATATCAGCTTTGGCTACCAGAGACTGAAACTCTTCACACTAAGTGGGGGAAGTTATCAACGTGGGGTTACCATTAAGACATATTATTTATCACTAACTCATGCTATTTTAGCACAAGTTCCATTTTATGCAATGAAACCTAGTTACTAATAACTGGGGTTAACAGTAAAAGAATCTGTTTTCAGGGTAGCCTACACTGATAACTTCTCCCTTAAGCATCTACTGAAAATTATGTTCACAACACAATCAATTTCTCAAGCTTCTGTACTGCTTTTTCTCAAACGCGGCATTCTTGTTGATCTGGACTCTTGTCCTGCCACTCTAGACATTTTAAAGATCCCTTTTCTAACCTTATTCATTTGTTTACCATAATATAGATCAAATTCTGCTTCATAAGTTTATCTAAGGTAGTTCACAAACAGCAGTATAAAACAGTGAAACAAATAAAAATATAAGTGTAATCCCCTGGTGAATTGGCATGTGGTTTTCCCCAGGAGATTACTAGAACTGGTTGGAACAACTCTCCAGATTCACCAGGAAGAGGGAGAACGGCATGAGTGAGAGGGTGAAGAATGCTATGCTTTGCTGTTTATGTTTTATGTACCGCACATATTATCCAGTGTAGACTTCTAGGCATTTTACAATTTCAAAGTGAAAAAAGAAAAACTCTTCTCTTGAAGAGGAATATACAACAACAATAGCAATCATTACATAGTAACATAGTAGATGACGGCAGAAAAAGACCTGCACGGTCCATCCAGTCTGCCCAAGAAATGTGCCACTTTTTTGTGTATACCTTACCTTGATTTGTACTTGTCTTTTTCAGGGCACAGACCGTACAAGTCTGCCCAGCACTATCCCCGCCTCCCACCATTGGCTCTGGCACAGACCGTATAAGTCTGCCCGGCACTATCCCCGCCTCCCAACCACCAGCTCCGCGGCTCTGTTATCCAATCTCGGCTAAGCTCCTGAGGATCCATTCCTTCGGCACAGGATTCCTTTATGCTTATCCCACGCATGTTTGAATTCCGTTACCGTTTTCATCTCCACCACCTCCTGCGGGAGGGCATTCCAAGCATCCACCACTCTCTCCGTGAAAAAATACTTCCTGACATTTTTCTTGAGTCTGCCCCCCTTCAATCTCATTTCATGTCCTCTCCTTCTACTGCCTTCCCCTCTCCGGAAAAAGGTTTGTTTGCAAATTAATACCTTTCAAATATTTGAACGTCTGTATCATATCACCCCTGTTTCTCCTTTCCTCCAGGGTATACATGTTCAGGTCAGCAAGTCTCTCCTCATACATCTTGTAACGCAAATCCCATACCATTCTTGTAGCTTTTCTTTGCACCGCTTCGATTCTTTTAATAGGTTTCTGCTAAACCCTTAAAACCAAGCATTGCTTGACTAGTAAGAATCAAAAAGTTGTGTTTTCAAAAGTTTCAAGAGGAGAGGGCATCTGTTTTTAAATATATTGGCAACGGATTCCAAAATCTGGCTCCTTGAACAGAAAATAAACCATTATAAACTGATTTAAAACAGTAGTGTATCTCACTGGCATTTGCCAAAATTAATTGAGTTTCTGTTTGATAGGTGACATGCCCACTTCTGGGTGTTCAGACAATCAGAAGTGAGGACACGCCCAAGCCATGCCCATCCCCTTCCACGATTTTACTGCCCAAGCCATGCCCAAACCACACCTACTCCCTGCCCCCTTGGATGATATCCCCGGATATGATGTCTTGACCCTGCCCAAGCCCTGCCCATTTCCCACCCTATTTGCTTAGCCCCACACCCACCCCTTTTTTTCATAGCCCCATCCCAAACCCTGTCCCTTTTGGTTATGTCACAGGAAGTGGTGTCCACGGTTGCCAGGTGGGCGGTTTCCCCTCCCAATTGGGCGGTTTTCTGCGACCCGCTGCGGGAAATTTTTGTCCGCTGCGGGTCGCGGTTTTTTGGGCTATTTTTGGGTTTTTTCCACTGTTTTTTGTGCGGTTTTTTGGGCCGTGGGGGCGGGGCTAATGACATTTTGGGCGGGGTTTGATGATGTTTTGGGCAGGGTTGATGACGTTTTGGGCAGGGTTGATGACGGAGGAGGCGGGGTTGATGATGGCGGGGGTGGAGCTGATGATGGCAGAGGCGGGGTTGATGGCGGCGGAGGCGGAGTTGATGATGGTGGGGGCGGGGTTGATGACGGTGTGGGTGTGAACTTTTTGGGCGGGTTTGGGGACCGGGTAACTGGCAACACTGGTGGTGTCATAGCCATGTCCCTTTCTCACCTCACTTCTTGGATGGGGGTCATGTGATGGGAAGTGATGTCAAAAAAACCCCGACACTGCCCCCTACAGCCTTGGCAGAATTTAGTTGTGTATGCTCAGCATAACCTTTTTTTTCTCACAGTAAAGAAAATAGACATTTTTGTTTTCTTTTTCTTATAATTTTTTTTCTTTCTTGTACTTACTTTTAAAGCTGTTTTTACTGAATGACAGCCATCTTAGGTTTCAAAACAAAAGAACAGACCAACCAAACCATCTTTGCTTTTAGCTTCATAAGAAACTGTAAGGGGTCTGACTCATTAGGTTTTCAGATCCATTCACACAGGCAAGAAGTCTGTGGGTTGTGCCTGCAAGAGCTGGCCCCCCTCCTCTTTTCAACTGTGTGAGATTGCGCCCTGCAGCGTGCACGCACGTACACATACACACACACAGAGCTGTATCCTGGTCTGTGAATTCTAAAACACAGGGATAGTATGAGCAGAAAAAGTGCTTTTTTATACAGGGGTTGCCTGTGTAAGATCAAACAGCTTGTAGCCAAGCTAATTGTTTCTGTGAAAGGAAGTCCCTTTTCCAACTCATCTCTCAAAGCAGAGTGCTGCTGCTTTGTGTGACAAATCCCCCTTCTCTTACACCCCCTCCTATTTTCGAGACTTCTATGCAAGCTCAAATCAGGCTTTCAGAGTTCACATAGCCAGAAGCCCATTCACCTTCCTTTTATCAAAGCTGTTGTAAGCCAGATAAGCAAACTTTTTTTTTCTTTTGCAATGCATCTATTTTCTTTTAGGAGACAAGTTAAAAAAAATACATGGCAGAATAAATGCTTTATAAAGGGATTGCTTTGCCTCTAACAGTATTCATTTTAGGAAGCATACAATGTTTAAAATAATCTGTAGACTTACAGGGGTTGGGTAATTTGTTCCTCCCCTACCAGGAGCGCGAGAGATGCAACCCAACCACACACTCTCCCTTATAAGGCTCCCCCACCCACACAGCTCTTGTGTTAAAACATGCACCACCCTATGAAGTCATACACAAAAAGATCCTAACCAGAATTTACTTCAATTCGGAGACAGTCGGGAGTTTGTATTTTTATGCACTCCAACCAACAGATGGAGCTAGAATAAACTGAGCTTCAAGTGAGCCTATAAGTGCTGTGCAGTCCTTAGGGGGACCCTCTCCACAACCTGGGCTCCAACTAGAGGAATATCCTTTTTACCATATATTATCTGGAAATCAAAAAATGTTCAGACCAAGTTAACACCAATCCTGTTACTCCCAATTCGCTTAATCTAAGTAGTAACATTGTATGATTAATAGCAAGTAATAGAGTCCGACTCAGATGGAGATATTGGGAGAATAAGTGACAAGGGATATCTTAGTTGGGATGGAGTTTGAATGTTATAAAAAGTATGGAATTACAGTGCACATGGTCTTTGGTTGCCTTCACCCCCTCCAGGACCCGTGAGGAGAGGGAGCAACCAAAGACCATGTGGTCTGAAATGCCATATCTTTTATAACATTCAAACTCCGATCCCTTGTCACTTATTCCCCCAATACCTCCATCTGTAACTTTATTTTTTTTTAATTATTTTTATGCTATTTTAAACCAATGTAAACACTTAGATACTGATTGGCATGCAGTACATTAAATAAATAGGCATTGACAACGTCTGAATCTCTGAGATACACAGACAGTCATAATGGAACTTTTTGTAGAGTGGGTAGGAAGTCACGTGATACTAATAAACCTTAAAAAGCTTGGATCTGATGGAATTTGTTATGCTGTTATGTAGCTTGAATAATGAAGTGGTTATCTTTGCTCAACCACTTCATTATTCAGGCTACGTAACAGCTCTGTTTTTCAGACTAATGAAATACAGAAATTAATATGAGTCTTAGATCAGCTTTACATAGAAATATGTTTCAGGGCTCTTGGAGAGATGGTTAAGGATAAACACGGCAGCCAGACTCATCTTCAAAAAAACCCGATTTGATAGCGCAAAACCCCTCCGTGAAAAGCTACATTGGCTCCCAATCAAAGAACGAATTACCTTCAAAATCTGCACAATGGTTCACAAAAAATCATCTAAGGCGATGCCCCGGGTTACATGACAGACCTGATTGACCTACCAACTAGAACTATACTTCAAAGTCATCATGAACGTGCCTAAACCTGCACTACCCAAGCTGCAAAGGACTCAAATACAAATCAACGTACGCATCCAGCTTTTCCTACATAAGCACGCAACTGTGGAACGCACTCCCAAAAGCCGTGAAAACCACATACGACCACCTACAGTTCAGGAGAACAGTAAAAACCTATTTGTTCAAAAACCCTACCAACCCAACATAAGTGCTTGACTGCTTCAACTCATCATAACCACAATACGGCATGGACACACAACACAACTCCTCCATGCATGACGTCACTATGTGACTACACCACAAGAACTTTACCCTGTCGCATGTGGCAATACCACATGCACTTTATCTATCTCTACATCACTATAGTATCTGTTTACACCAGAGTCTGCAATCGCATCTCCGGCAATATGTAAGCCACATTGAGCCTGCAAATAGTTGGGAAAATGTGGGATACAAATGTAGCAAATAAATAAATAAAATTTGAGTCTTAGATCAGCTTTAGATAGAAATATGTTTCAGGGCTCTTGGAGAGATGGTTAAGGATAAACACGGCAGCCAGACTCATCTTCGAAAAAACCCGATTTGATAGCGCAAAACCCCTCCGTGAAAAGCTACATTGGCTCCCAATCAAAGAACGAATTACCTTCAAAATCTGCACAATGATTCACAAAAATTCATCTAAGGCGATGCCCCGGGTTACATGACAGACCTGATTGACCTACCAACTAGAACTATACTTCAAAGTCATCATGAACGTGCCTAAACCTGCACTACCCAAGCTGCAAAGGACTCAAATACAAATCAACGTACGCATCCAGCTTTTCCTACATAAGCACGCAACTGTGGAACGCACTCCCAAAAGCCGTGAAAACCACGTACGACCACCTACAGTTCAGGAGAACAGTAAAAACCTATTTGTTCAAAAACCCTACCAACCCAACATAAGTGCTTGACTGCTTCAACTCATCATAACCACAATACGGCATGGACACACAACACAACTCCTCCATGCATGACGTCACTATGTGGCTACACCACAAGAACTTTACCCTGTCGCATGTGGCAATCACATCTCCGGCAATATGTAAGCCACATTGAGCCTGCAAATAGTTGGGAAAATGTGGGATACAAATGTAGCAAATAAATAAATAAAATTTGAGTCTTAGATCAGCTTTAGATAGAAATATGTTTCAGGGCTCTTGGAGAGATGGTTAAGGATAAACACGGCAGCCAGACTCATCTTCGAAAAAACCCGATTTGATAGCGCAAAACCCCTCTGTGAAAAGCTACATTGGCTCCCAATCAAAGAACGAATTACCTTCAAAATCTGCACAATGATTCACAAAAATTCATCTAAGGCGATGCCCCGGGTTACATGACAGACCTGATTGACCTACCAACTAGAACTATACTTCAAAGTCATCATGAACGTGCCTAAACCTGCACTACCCAAGCTGCAAAGGACTCAAATACAAATCAACGTACGCATCCAGCTTTTCCTACATAAGCACGCAACTGTGGAACGCACTCCCAAAAGCCGTGAAAACCACATACGACCACCTACAGTTCAGGAGAACAGTAAAAACCTATTTGTTCAAAAACCCTACCAACCCAACATAAGTGCTTGACTGCTTCAACTCATCATAACCACAATACGGCATGGACACACAACACAACTCCTCCATGCATGACGTCACTATGTGACTACACCACAAGAACTTTACCCTGTCGCATGTGGCAATACCACATGCACTTTATCTATCTCTACATCACTATAGTATCTGTTTACACCAGAGTCTGCAATCGCATCTCCGGCAATATGTAAGCCACATTGAGCCTGCAAATAGTTGGGAAAATGTGGGATACAAATGTAGCAAATAAATAAATAAATAAAATTTGAGTCTTAGATCAGCTTTAGATAGAAATATGTTTCAGGGCTCTTGGAGAGATGGTTAAGGATAAACACGGCAGCCAGACTCATCTTCGAAAAAACCCGATTTGATAGCGCAAAACCCCTCCGTGAAAAGCTACATTGGCTCCCAATCAAAGAACGAATTACCTTCAAAATCTGCACAATGATTCACAAAAATTCATCTAAGGCGATGCCCCGGGTTACATGACAGACCTGATTGACCTACCAACTAGAACTATACTTCAAAGTCATCATGAACGTGCCTAAACCTGCACTACCCAAGCTGCAAAGGACTCAAATACAAATCAACGTACGCATCCAGCTTTTCCTACATAAGCACGCAACTGTGGAACGCACTCCCAAAAGCCGTGAAAACCACGTACGACCACCTACAGTTCAGGAGAACAGTAAAAACCTATTTGTTCAAAAACCCTACCAACCCAACATAAGTGCTTGACTGCTTCAACTCATCATAACCACAATACGGCATGGACACACAACACAACTCCTCCATGCATGACGTCACTATGTGGCTACACCACAAGAACTTTACCCTGTCGCATGTGGCAATCACATCTCCGGCAATATGTAAGCCACATTGAGCCTGCAAATAGTTGGGAAAATGTGGGATACAAATGTAGCAAATAAATAAATAAAATTTGAGTCTTAGATCAGCTTTAGATAGAAATATGTTTCAGGGCTCTTGGAGAGATGGTTAAGGATAAACACGGCAGCCAGACTCATCTTCGAAAAAACCCGATTTGATAGCGCAAAACCCCTCCGTGAAAAGCTACATTGGCTCCCAATCAAAGAACGAATTACCTTCAAAATCTGCACAATGGTTCACAAAAAATCATCTAAGGCGATGCCCCGGGTTACATGACAGACCTGATTGACCTACCAACTAGAACTATACTTCAAAGTCATCATGAACGTGCCTAAACCTGCACTACCCAAGCTGCAAAGGACTCAAATACAAATCAACGTACGCATCCAGCTTTTCCTACATAAGCACGCAACTGTGGAACGCACTCCCAAAAGCCGTGAAAACCACGTACGACCACCTACAGTTCAGGAGAACAGTAAAAACCTATTTGTTCAAAAACCCTACCAACCCAACATAAGTGCTTGACTGCTTCAACTCATCATAACCACAATACGGCATGGACACACAACACAACTCCTCCATGCATGACGTCACTATGTGGCTACACCACAAGAACTTTACCCTGTCGCATGTGGCAATCACATCTCCGGCAATATGTAAGCCACATTGAGCCTGCAAATAGTTGGGAAAATGTGGGATACAAATGTAGCAAATAAATAAATAAAATTTGAGTCTTAGATCAGCTTTAGATAGAAATATGTTTCAGGGCTCTTGGAGAGATGGTTAAGGATAAACACGGCAGCCAGACTCATCTTCGAAAAAACCCGATTTGATAGCGTAAAACCCCTCCGTGAAAAGCTACATTGGCTCCCAATCAAAGAACGAATTACCTTCAAAATCTGCACAATGGTTCACAAAAAATCATCTAAGGCGATGCCCCGGGTTACATGACAGACCTGATTGACCTACCAACTAGAACTATACTTCAAAGTCATCATGAACGTGCCTAAACCTGCACTACCCAAGCTGCAAAGGACTCAAATACAAATCAACGTACGCATCCAGCTTTTCCTACATAAGCACGCAACTGTGGAACGCACTCCCAAAAGCCGTGAAAACCACATACGACCACCTACAGTTCAGGAGAACAGTAAAAACCTATTTGTTCAAAAACCCTACCAACCCAACATAAGTGCTTGACTGCTTCAACTCATCATAACCACAATACGGCATGGACACACAACACAACTCCTCCATGCATGACGTCACTATGTGACTACACCACAAGAACTTTACCCTGTCGCATGTGGCAATACCACATGCACTTTATCTATCTCTACATCACTATAGTATCTGTTTACACCAGAGTCTGCAATCGCATCTCCGGCAATATGTAAGCCACATTGAGCCTGCAAATAGTTGGGAAAATGTGGGATACAAATGTAGCAAATAAATAAATAAAATTTGAGTCTTAGATCAGCTTTAGATAGAAATATGTTTCAGCGCTCTTGGAGAGATGGTTGATAGATGTTGTTCTCCACAGTTCTCTCGGTTAAGGATAAAGGCAAGGCAGAGAAACTTGCATTCTGAAGGTGAATGCATGGCTGTGGAAATGGTCTTGAGCGTGTTTTGATTTCCTGGACCATGAGATGCTCTTTCAAAGGATGCTAAGTATAGATGGCAAAATCCTCCTGTAAAAGAAGAAGTGAATCATCTTCCAGAAAAGAGTGGCAAACCTACTGGGGAGAGATTTAAACAAGGATCATTAAACGATTGTAGAAAATGGGACTTGACCCTTATTTTGCAGCTTGACCTCTAGTGGCAGTAACATAAGACTACATCAAGGGGTTCAGCTGGAGCCATTTTGAACCCCACACCCTACAGAGCAACTAGATAGAACATGGAACCAGTGGCGTAGCTACGTGGCGCCACAGGGGCCTGGGCCCCCGTAGATTTGGCCCTGGACCCCCCCTGCTGATGACACGCTCGACCCCCTCCTGCCACCAACCCTCCCCTGCTGCCGCCGTTGCCTACCTTTGCTGGCAGGGGACCCCAACCCCCGCCAGCCGAGGTCCTCTTCTTCTGGCGCAAGGCTTCGTTCTGCTTCTGTGAGTCTGACGTCCTGCATGAACAACATGCAGGAGACTCACAGAAGCAGAACGAAGCCTTGCGCCGGAAGAAGAGGACCTCAGCTGGCGGGGGTTGGGGTCCCCTGCCAGCAAAGGTAGCCGGCAGCTGCGGAGGGCTGGCGGCGGGAGGGGGGTCGAGAGGGTCGTCAGCAGGGGGGGGGCAAAGTTGTTGTTGCTGTTGGTGGTGGTGGCGGCGGCGGCGGTGGCAGGGGGGGGGGGTCGGCAATATATAAATCTCTTCCCATCAATTTGCATAAAGGAGATCCTTTCCATCTCATTATTATTTACTTTTGTTGTGGTAATCAAGGGGCCCTTTTCCCAAACTGCGGGAAAAAGGGCCCTGCGCTGGTGGGATACAAATGCAACAAATAAATAAATATATTTCTAATGTGCGCAGATAAAAAGGAATGTATGGGTGGGGAAATGGGCATTTTGTGGGAGTTCCCAAATTTGCATGCATAGTTATAGAATATGGCCCAGTGAGCGTAAATCTATGCGCCAGGATTTACGCCAGGTTTTAGTTGGTGTAAACGGATATGCCTAGATTTAGGCACTGAAATATCAACTAAGCATATTCTACATACCGGGCCTAAGTAAGTACATAAGTATTGCCATACTGGGAAAGACCAAAGGTCCATCGAGCCCAGCATCCTGTTTCCAACAGTGGCCAATCCAGGTCACAAATACCCGGCAAGATCCCAAAAATGTACAAAACATTTTATACTGCTTATCCCAGAAATAGTGAATTTTCCCAAAGTCCATTTAATAACGGTCTAAGGACGTTTCCTTTAGGAAGCCGGTCAAACGTTTTTTTAAACTCCGCTAAGCTAACTGCCTTTACCACATTCTCTGGCAACGAATTCCAGAGCCCAATTACACGTTGAGTAAGGAAACATTTTCTCCGATTCATTTTAAATTTACTACATTGTAGCTTCATCACATGCCCCCTAGTCCTAGTATTTTTGGAAAGCGTAAACAGGCGCTTCACATCTACCTGTTCCATTCCACTCATTATTTTATAGACCTCTATCCTATCTCCCATCAGCCGCCTTTTTTCCAAGCTGAATAGCCCTAGCTGCTTTAGCCTTTCCTCATAGGGAAGTCGTTCCATCCCCTTTATCATTTTCGTCGCCCTTCTCTGCACCTTTTCTAATTCCACTATATCTTTTTTGAGATGCGGCGACCAGAATTGAACACAATATCCGAGGTGCGGTCGCACCATGGAGCGATACAAGGGCATTATAACATCCTCATTTTTGTTTTCCATTCCTTTCCTAATAATTCCTAACATTCTATTTGCTTTCTTAGCCGCAGCAGCATACTGAGCAGAAGGTTTCAACGTATCAACCACAACGACACCTAGATCCCTTTCTTGGTCCGTGACCCCTAATGTGGAAGCTTGCATGACGTAGCTATAATTCGGGTTCCTCTTTCCCACATGCATCACTTTGCACTTGCTCACATTAAGCGTCATCTGCCATTTAGACGCCCAGTCTCCCAGTCTCGTAAGGTCCTCTCGTAATTTTTCACAATCCTCCCGCCGTTTCTAGAATACGCTTAGTCGGCACTGATTTCAGCGCCGATTTTTTTAGGCGCCATATGTTGGCGGTGAGAAATCACAGAATACGGTTGAACATTCCACATTTTTCTTTGAACATTTTCTAGAATTCAAACAATATCAGAGAAACATTTTTGTTGTTTTAAAAAAGGGGTCAACTTTTAAACGTTTTAGACAATGCATGATTTTTGAAAACTATCTAGTGTGTAAGTTGATCAGAGTGTTTTTCTTTGCTAGTCTCAGATCTCCTTTTGTGATATTTTATTGTGGTTTCATTAAATTTTACGTAGTTCCCAAAATTTTGATTTTGTAAATTCTGAGAATAATTGGTGGTTTCTAAATCTTATTGTGTTTGCTCTCAAAATAAATGAAAGGTGTGTATTAAACAGGGGCGTAGCCAGACAGCAGATTTTGGGTGGGCCTAGTCAAGAAGTGGGTGGGCACCAAGTGTTCTCCTCCGCCCACCCCCCCATGCAATGAAGCCAGTATCAGCAGCTTAGGAAGCTTAGACTGCTGAAGTGGAGAGAAGTGTTTTCAGCACCATCAGGGGAAGGTCTTCAGCTGACGAACAGGATCCCCACTAGCTAGCTCTAAATATGTGCTGCTGTTGGGTGGGCCTGAGCCCTAAGTGGATGGGCCCCGGCCCACCCAGGCCCACCTGTGGCTACGCCACTGGTATTAAAATGCTGTTTTGGGTATGAGAATGCTGTTAATGAATAAATAATTTATATGTGAAGGATATCACAGTACAGTAAAACCATTTTTACTGTATTCCATTATAGCAAAATATGAAAATGTAATTAGTGGGATTAACATTAAACTTCGTCATGTCTTTTACTGTGAGTCTGGAAGTAAATGTTTATTTGGCTAAGCTTGTGTGAAATAAAGAAGTAAGGATTACTGAACCAAGTAAGAGACGATTTTCAAGATGTATGAGATGTTTTTACGAACAGAGAAAGTAACTTAGGCAGACCATCAATAAAGGCCTGGCAGTTCACAGAAAAACTGTAATTGTATGAACTGAAGCCTGGGTTTGGACAACTGCAGGAAAGGTATGAGCAGGGTTAACAACTAGAAAGGTAATTTTAAGAAAAAAAAAACAATGAAATGAGTGAAAAATGGTTTGATGACGCAAAACGAGTTGTGGTTAGCCAACTTTATAAGACAAGCGCCAAAACACTAACCCCAGTTTACCAAGCTGCGTTAGCGACTGCAGTGCACTAATGCAGACACAGCAATTAAGAATTACATACGTACATAAGTATTGCCACATTGGGACAGACCAAAGGTCCATCAAGCCCAGCATCCTGTTTCCAACAGTGGCCAATCCAGGTCACAAAAACCTGGCAAGATCCCAGAAAAGTTCAATACATTTTATGCTGCCCATCCCAGATAAAAGCTGTGGATTTTCCCAAGTCAATTTAATAATGGTCTATGGACTTTTCTTTTAGGAAAACGTCCAGACTCTTTTTAAACCCCGCTAAGCTAACCGCCTTTACCACATTCTCTGGCAATGAATTCCAGAGTTTAATTACCCATTGAGTGAAGAAAACTTTTCTCTGATTCGTTTTAAATTTACTACATTGTAGCTTCATTGCATGCCCCCTAGTCCTAATACATATTTTCTAAACAAAAAGTTTTCAATAGTTTTCTAAAGCAATGTTCATCTGTAGTTCACTTGATAGATAAAGGAAGAGCGTTCCAGAATAGTCCTGCCTGGTCGGGTAATAAATTACCTAACAACTTATGAGATTTTACAGGTTTCGGTAATGGAAATCCCAGCAGTAGTTTCTCTCTCGTACTTCTTGAGGATAAACCTGACAACAGCTGGAAATGATCTGCCACATATGTAAGTAATTCTCCATATAAAAACTTATAAGCCAAAACACAAACTTTAAAATGTAACCTAGCTTCAACCGGGAGCCAATATAATCTTATCAGTAGGGGCTTTATTGAATCATATTTAGACGCAGAACAAATCGATCTGGCTGCTGAATTTCTTTTTCTCAAAATAATGTGCACAATGATGACACTACTCTACAGAAGATTCCTGGGGCTTCTTGAATAGAAAAGACTCAAAAAAGGAGTTTGGTAAGCAAAAAACACAGCTGAAGATTTTTCTGCTGCTGAGAAAGGAGCAGAGAAAGCAACATTTTAGTTAATATGATGGCCTTTAACATAATATCTGCCTAGGACTAGGTATCTGCCTAGGGCAGCACAAATTTGTTCCTTGTTCCAATTTCTGCTTTGTTCCTGTTCCAGCCATGCCTGCCTTGAACCTAGCCTTGCCTTGCCATGAACCTAGCCTTGCCTTGCTTTGAAGCTCCAGCCCTGCCTTGTCTCCGAGTTCCTGCCAAGCTCCAGTCCTGCCTTGTCTCCAAGTTCCTGCCAAGCTCCAGTCCTGGCTTGTCTCCGAGTTCCTGCCAAGCTCTAACCCTGCCTTGTATCTGAGTTCCTGCCAAGCTCCAGCCCTGCCTTGTCTCCGAGTTCCTGCCAAGCTCCAGTCCTGCCTTGTCTCCAAGTTCCTGCCAAGCTCCAGTCCTGGCTTGTCTCCGAGTTCCTGCCAAGCTCTAACCCTGCCTTGTATCTGAGTTCCTGCCAAGCTCCAGTTTTGCCTTGTCTCTGAGTTCCTGCCAAGCTCAAGCCCTGCCTTATCTTCAAGTTCCTGCCTTGCCAAGCTTCAGTCCTGCCTTGTCTTTGAGTTCCTGCCAAACTCCAGTCCTGCCTTGTCTTGTGTTGTGCTTTGTTGTGTCCGGATCCAGTTCTTGCCCTGCCTAGCCTTGCCTTGTCTGGATCCAGTTCTAGCCTTGTTTCCTTGCCTTGTCTTGTCCAGTCTTGGTCCAGTTCTAGCCCTGTTTTCTTGCATCACCTTGCCTCGTCTGGATACGGTTCCTGTCTTGCCTTGACTTGTCCAGTTCCAGGTCTTGCCTTGTCCTACCTAGACCTGTCTGTTTTGTCCTGCCCTGCTCTTGCCTTGTCCACCTTGTCCTGCCTAGTCTGTCTGTCCAGTCTGCTCTGGTTCCTGTCTTGCCTTGAATTGTTCTGATCCAGTTCTTGTCCTGTTGTCCTGCTTAGTCGTATTTGCCTTCTCCTGACTAGTTCTGCCTTTCTAGCCAAGTTTTACCCCTGCCACAGTTCCTGTCTGGCTTCAGTTCCTGCCTTGATTCACTTTGCCTTGACTGCTGCCTTGTGCCAGTCCAAGGGCTCACTGTCTTGTGTCCGTAACGGTGTGGTGGGTGGAAAGGAACAATGCCAGCCCGGGAGGAAGGAGAGATGCAAGCAATTACGCTGGATGGCCGGCGGTGGTGGCAAGATGCTGTTCCATGAACAGTGCTGCCTGAAGCCCCTGCCTCAGTTGGCCTAATGGTACGGCTGCCACTGTTTCCTAGCACCTAAATCTAGGCACCCCATTAAAGACCGACCCTCCTCGTGCACACAATAACTTTTTTTTGCTCTTGAAAATCAATTGTACATGAGGTCATTTGCACACACACTATAGGAACCAAACATATGCCCACTAATACATCCAGTGGTGTGCTGGAGCCGGCTCGCACCGGCTCGCAAGAGCCGGTTGTTAACTTTTCAACCGACTTGCGAGCCGGTTGTTAGAACGCGCAAGCCAGCTCTCCTCCCTCCCTCCCTCCCTCCGGATCCCTCACGTTACCGACTCTTCGAATTCTCCAGCGCTGACTCTCCCCGCTGGCGCTGCCGGTTCGCCCTTTAAAAATGGCCACCGAGAGTTCCAGAGGTGGCCTCGCGAGACTTTGGCGGCCATTTTGAAGCACGAACCGGCAGCGCCAGCGAGGGAGAGTCAGCACTGGCAGCCTGTTGCTATCACTTGCATGCCTGTTGCCATCAGCTGGCAAGTGCTTCTGGATCCTTCTTCGGCAGGAATGGATGTGGAATATGGTGTACATCCCGCAGTGCTGTGGAAGAGCCTGGACATGTCTTTAAACAGGTGTGTGGAGGAGGTAGGGCAAGTATAGCTTTTCTGGCTCCATCAGAATTAAAATGAAAATCACAGAAAAAAGCTTGTTAATGTCATGTCTCGACAGCTTTTATATAATGTATTTTTAAAAACAGTCACCAGACAACAAAGGTAGAAAAAAATCATTTTATTTTCATTATAGTGTTTGGAATATGTCCACTTTGAGAATCAGGTGCTGAACGTTAAAAGTTTATATTTATATTTATTTACTTATTTATGGCATTTTATCCCATATTAAACGTGAATTAGATTGGAGAGAGTAATACATTGCCCCCCCCCCCCCCCCGGCTATAGCCAGCTCTGGGAAGGCGCAGAGGTGGGTGGGGGGCGCAGTGGTGGACGGGGGGGGGGGGGGGGGGCGCCGAGGTGGACCGCGGAGAGAGCCTGTTGTTAAAAATTTACCAGCACACCACTGCATGTTCCTACAGCTGAATCAATCATTTCCTGAAGTTTAGAAATCCATCTCTGAGCTCTCCTTCCTGGCCTACACATGGCCTCAAAAACACCTCTTCTAAAAGACATGGTACAGCAGTGTGCAAATTTCTAGATGTATTGAGGAAAAACACTTTGAAGGCAGGTAATCTGAGCACATAAATTGCTATTTACACACATAAATAACTTTTATATTTGTATTCTCAATATTCAAATACCTGAAAAGGTATGAATAATTCTCAAGAAACAAGACCAAGGAGTGTGATATGAAGTGAGAAAACCGACCTTTTTCCTTTCTCTCCGTTGGTGGATGCCTAGTGTAATGAGGAAGATCAATTCAGGCTGGCCGACAGCCAAGATGGTGCAGAACTACCCTACCCACAAGGCCCTGGGAGAAAAGGGAAGGTCAGTCCTCTTAAAACCCAGACATGGAGTTTACCTGGCAGAAGGAAGGGAAGGGTTCAGGGAGAGAAGAAGCAATACCAGAGAATGGCCAGTAGAGGGAGCGACAATGTTAAAACCTCGTTTCCATGGGTACAGAATCAGTACAGCATTCCACCCACCTGTGAGGAGAGGGAGGATAGAGATATCCCAGCTGTGAGGAGTGGGGAATCAAGGGAGCAGGGTGGAGAGGTATCTGATTGGATGGAAGTCCTAGAAGAAGGGCTTGGTAACCCAGGGGAGGGAGAGGCGTGGGGAGAGCAAGTGCCCATGGACTGTGAGGAGCCAAAGGACCAGACTGAAACTGCCTTAACCCAACTATCCTGGATGTGACTCTATCACACTAGGTATGGCTTCCAGGAAGGATAGGGTAACCAAAAATCCATGGCACAGAGGGTCTTTATGATGGGACATGGTACAGAAAATTCATCATTTAGGCTATTTGATTATACAGTAGATAAGGACTAATGGCAACGAAGACAAACCTGGTGACCATTTGAAAAGAATCACGTTGGTCTTGTCATCATCTCAAATATACACCGGATGCATGAATATAACAGAAATCACTCGATTCCACTTCATATAATTTCCCTACTTTACGTACAGGATCTTTTTAGCACAGCGATTAGATTTTTTTTTTTTGTCTATAGGGAACTCCAGAGTCGTAAATCACCATCATTCCAACGAGCAGTATCAGAATCTGCACTGAAATGCTTGACAAAAGCACTGGACACTTCTTTGTCGGCATTGTTGATGCACTAATAGGTAGCATGTGTCATTTGAGAGTTTTAATTAGGAAGACAATTAATTATGAAGCTATATTGAGATGGTGATAAATGGCCTGCAGAATCAGTTACTGGAAGCAGGGACGTGGTTTTACATTTGCTGCAGATTTTGGGTGATTCCCTTTGGAGTCATTAGTGTTATGAATGGCTGCAGTTTAAATTTTCTTCCTTATCCCCAATTATGTTAATTTAGCTGTGAAAACTTGATGGACCTCATGCAAGAATGAATTTCCTTTGCACAGCTCTGATGTTTCCAGACACAGCCAAAACTCTGAAGTCGTTTCCCGTTAGCCTAGTCCGTAAAGGGTTTATGAATGTATGTGTGTGTCGACCATTGAAAGTGTGACTGTGGTTATTGGGCTCGTTTTCAAAAGAGAAAAACGTCCACAAAAGTGGCATAAATCTGGATTTGAACGTTTTTCTCACCAAAAACATCCAAATTGGTATTTTCAAAACCAATTTTTAGATGTTTTTCTATGAAGACCGCAGAAACAAAAAGGGGTTCGAAGTTTCCACAAAAGATCAACAAAAAAGAAAAAAGTGGAAAAACACAACTTCAAGAGATCAATCCTGGAGCATCTCACCCCTTGTCTTGGATTGATCTCTTGAAGTTGTGTTTTTCCACTTTTTTCTTTTTTTTTGTTTTTCTATGAAGACCATCAGAAGTGCGTTCAAACCACAAGGGGATGTGTCAGGGGTGTGTTGAGGTTGGGATTTAGGCGTTCCTAACGCTTAGACATTTTCCAGCCATAATGGAACAGAACAAAACCCTCCAAGACTAACACTAAGACCTGTTTTTATAACGAATAAGGCACAAAAAGGTGCCCTAAATGAACAGATGACCACTGGAGGAAATCAGAGATGACTTCCCCTTACTCCCCCAGTGGTCACTAATTCCCTCCCACCCCCCAAAACATGTGATTAAAAACATTACTTGCCAGCGTCTACGCCAACCTCAAATGTTATACTCAGGTCCATTAGAACAGCATACAGGTCCCTGGAGTAGTCTAGTGGTGGGTGCAGTGCACTGCAGACAGGTGGACCCAAGCCCGTTCCTCTCCCTAAATATTACGCTTGTGGAGGAAACTGTGAGCCCTCCAAAACTCACCAGAAACCCACTGTACCCACATATAGGTGCCCCCTTCACCTTTAAGGGCTATGGTAGTGGTGTACAGTTGGGGGTAGTAGGTTTTAGGGGGTATTGGGGGGCTCAGCAGATAAGATAAGAGAACAATGGTGACATGTGTACCTGGGTGCATTTTATGAAATCCAATGCAGTGCCCCCTAGGGTGCCCTATTGGCTTTCCTGGGATATCAGGGGGACCAGTCTACTAAAAATGCTGGCTCCTCCTACATCCCAATGGCTTGATTTGGCATGTTTTGCACTGGGACATTTTTTGTTTGAAAATGGACCCAAAAAACCCAAAACATCCAATTCACAAAACCTTGTATTTTCGAAAACAAAAGATAGACATTTTTCTGTTTTAAAAATGACCTTCTTTCCTGTTCAGATTTTGGACGTTTTTTTGCAAAAACGCCCAAAGTCGGACAGACATCATATCGAAAATGCCCCTCCACGTAAAGTTAAAGAGTCTGAGAACTGAACATAATGTGAAATGGATTTTCACCTATACTGCATGTTATATTTTCGAGATGCTTTTTCTTAAGAGGTATTGTAGAGTGTGTGTCAAATGCACTGAAATATAGTCTGTTCTAGAGGAAAATGGATCAATGTTAACGTAAGCCTGTTGCACAGTCAGTAGGAAACTCTAATGGTCGATAAGCAAAAGCAATGTTAGAGTGGCAGCATACAAGGAAACCAAAGAAACGATGTAGCTTGTGCAATCAGTAGAAATGCCAGTGCTCACTGCTTTTTGACATTTTGGCCAGTTAGCAGTAGGGATGGGCTACTGTTTGAAATGAATGTCATCTGCCAGTAATAGTTTACCATCTTAAAGAGTACATAAGTAATGCCACACTGGGAAAAGACCAAGGGTCCATCGAGCCCAGCATCCTGTCCACGACAGCGGCCAGTCCTGCGTTAGGCCATTTTTACATAAGTACATAAGTAATGCCACACTGGGAAAAGACCAAGGGTCCATCGAGCCCAGCATCCTGTCCATGACAGCGGCCATCCAGGCCAAGGGCACCTGGAAAGCTTCCCAAGCGTACAAACATTCTATACATGTTATTCCTGGAATTGTGGATTTTTCCCAAGTCCATTTAGTAGCGGTTTATGGACTTTGTCCTTTAGGAAAATGTCCAACCCCTTTTTAAACTCTGCCAAGCTAACCACCTTCACCACATTCTCCGGTAATGAATTCCAGAGTTTAATTATGCAGTGGGTGAAGAAACATTTTCTCCGATTTGTTTTAAATTTGCTACACTGTAGTTTCATCGCATGCCCCCTAGTCCTAGTATTTTTGGAAAGCGTGAACAGACGCTTCACATCCACCTGTTCCACTCCTCTCATTATTTTATATACCTCTATCATGTCTCCCCTCAGCCGTCTCTTCTCCAAGCTGTATAGCCCTAGCCTCCTTAGTCTTTCTTCATAGGGAAGTCGTCCCATCCCCGCTATCATTTTAGTCGCCCTTCGCTGCACCTTTTCCAATTCTACTATATCTTTCTTGAGATGCGGCGACCAGAATTGAACACAATACTCAAGGTGCGGTCGCACCATGGAGCGATACAACGGCATTATAACATCCTCACACCTGTTTTCCATACCTTTCCTAATAATACCCAACATTCTATTTGCTTTCTTAGCCGCAGCAGCACACTGAGCAGAAGGTTTCAGTGTGTTATCGACGACGACACCCAGATCCCTTTCTTGGTCCGTAACTCCTAACGTGGAACCTTGCATGACGTAGCTATAATTCGGGTTCTTTTTTCCCACGTGCATCACCTTGCACTTGCTCACATTAAACATCATCTGCCATTTAGCCGCCCAGTCTCCCAGTCTCGTAAGGTCCTTCTGTAATTTTTCACAATCCTCTCGCGAGTTAACGACTTTGAATAACTTTGTGTCATCAGCAAACTTAATTACCTCGCTAGTTACTCCCATCTCTAAATCATTTATAAATATATTAAAAAGCAGTGGTCCTAGCTTAGACCCCTGAGGAACCCCATTAACTACCCTTCTCCATTGTGAATACTGCCCATTTAACCCGACTCTCTGTTTCCTATCCTTCAACCAGTTTTTAATCCACAATAGGACATTTCCTCCTATCCCATGACCCTCCAATTTCCTCTGTAGCCTTTCATGAGGTACCTCGTCAAACGCCTTTTGAAAATCCAGATACACAATATCAACTGGTTCCCCTTTGTCCACATGTTTGTTTACTCCTTCAAAGAACTGAAGTAAATTGGTCAGGCAAGATTTCCCCACACTCATCCAATCTTTGTCTACCTGTCCATATTCAATTCACATATCCTCAAAACCCCATTATTACCACGTTTACTACAACTTGTAATATTCTCCTTCAAGACTTTGTAATTGTTTTTTTTTACTACGTAAGCCGCATTGAACCTGCTATGTGTGGGAAATCGCGAGGTACAAATGTAATAAATAAATTGCCTTATCTACCTATAATCTGAGGTGATGATTGTCCCGTCCCGGGCTCTTACCTGGCGGCCCGCAGTAGGGGGCGAGGACCAACGGAGGCCGCGGGATCCGGGGCGGCGGGGACGAGCCGCCGACGGGGCCGGCGCTGCCGCGGACCGCTCCGAGGCCGGCGATCCGCTGGGGCAAGCGCCGGCCTCGGAGAAGGAGATTCGCCGGCCAAGATGGCGGCGCCGGCGTCGTCGTCCTCCTCGCTGGAGCGGACCCGCGAGCCAGCCCCGCCTACTCATGCCGGATTGGCGCATCAATAAGGAGACCCCGCCCGCCGAGCAGGCTGGCCAATCCAGGCCTCCTGTGCCTGTCTGGGCCAGGGGGATTGGTTCCAGCTGCTGGCAGGGGAAGGACGGGCGGGGGATTTAAACCACGAAACGGAAGGAGTTCAGTGCTTCCGTTTCGTTCGTCAGGAGCCCACACAGTGGATCGGAGACTGTGTCTTCAGCTAGCCGTCCTTGCTAGCCACCTTCAAAGACTGTGTCCTCTTCAGCTAGCCGTCCTTGCTAGCCACCTTCAGAGACTGTGTCTTCTTCAGCTAGCCGTCCTTGCTAGCCACCTTCGGAGACTGTGTCTTCAGCTAGCCGTCCTTGCTAGCCACCTTCAGAGACTGTGTCCTTTTCAGCTAGCCGTCCTTGCTAGCCACCTTCAGAGACTGTGTCCTCAGCTAGCCGTCCTTGCTAGCCACCTTCAGAGACTGTGTCTTCTTCAGCTAGCCGTCCTTGCTAGCCACCTTCAAAGACTGTGTCCTCTTCAGCTAGCCGTCCTTGCTAGCCACCTTCAGAGACTGTGTCCTCTTCAGCTAGCCGTCCTTGCTAGCCACCTTCAGAGACTGTGTCCTCTTCAGCTAGCCGTCCTTGCTAGCCACCTTCAGAGACTGTTTCTTCTTCAGCTAGCCATCCTTGCTAGCCACCTTCAAAGACTGTGTCCTCTTCAGCTAGCCGTCCTTGCTAGCCACCTTCAGAGACTGTTTCTTCTTCAGCTAACCGCCCTTGCTAGCCGCCCTCTAGAGACTGAGTTGCTGACTACCAGCCAGGCCGACCGTCACCCCGCGGTTCCAGCAGTCCTGCTGACCGCCTGCAGCTGAGGGCTCAACCCTCGGTGAACGGCGGTCGCCGCGGGTGAAGATTCGGGGTGCGCGGCGGTCCTCGGAGGTCTTACCAGGCCTCCGGGAACCTAAGGGCTCACCAACAACCACCACAGGACAATGATATCATGAGAGGACATTTCATTCTACATAAATGTTTAGAACATTTGGGCAACAATTTGACGTTTCAACATTTTTATTGGTGTCATACTGAGATTCGCAAGGTCCACATTCTGAGGATACACAAGAAAAATTCCTATATTAAAGTACACTGCGCAATTATGTGTCATTGCTTACCGGCGCCAATCTTTCAGCTTTTTATCCCCAACCCACCTCTTTTTATTATCTTCCGAGCTTCTTGCAAGGATCAAATTCAAACTCCCTCCCCATCGATATTTGCAAGTCATAACGTGTTGCCAACCCTTATGGAATCCCCCTCCCCCCTTTATCCTCCCCCCTCATTCCTCCCCTCCTCCTCCCTGTATCTCCACCCTTCCTCCCCTCCCCCCGTCAAGCCCCTATCCCCGATGTCCCCCCCTGGGTTTGTGTTTTGACAACCCAGGTGGGTCCCTACTCTCCCCCTCTTGTCAACCTACTCCGTGGAGATAGATCATCGCTTAACCAGTGGTCCCCATGCAGGTCTACAACAAGAAGCAAAAGAAAAAAATGCCTTACTATATTTTAGGCTTGTATTATTTTTTTGTCTATTTTGAGGAAGGGGTTTTATTTTTTTTTTCATTTTTGTCCAGTTTATTTATTCTTTTTTTTAACTTATTTCACTTTTCAAAATTTTTTTGTACTTTTGCCTATCTCTGTTCTTCTGTTTCCTCGTGCTTCTTTCCCTCATTTTCCTCCTTTCAGCTGCCCTCCTCCGTTGCAATCCCCTACTACATCCCAATTTTCACCAGATACTTTGAGATTCTGGAATCTCAATCAACTTTGCCGCGGGACCTTCTCGTGATACTATTGCCGTTTGGCCCCTCCTCCGTGAGACTGCAAATGGTGGAAATAAAATCTATAATATCTAATTGTATAGATGCAGATGGATAAGATTTCAGTCAAGAGCTCCTGTGTACTAGAATCAAGGGTACAAAAACATAATAACAATATTCAATCAATGCTCATCTAATTAGGATTCCAATTTATCTTTTATAGTGATGGACAACACTCTAAAGAAGCAATCATTAAAAAGGGAAATTAATATGCATTTACAAGTAAGCAATATGATAAACAATTTTGGCAAGAAAGATGATTGTTATCATTCCCATGAACTATCATCATACCCACAGCGCTAATGAAGATGAACTGATCTTAGTTTTTAGGCAGCTGTTGCATACTAGTCCATTAAAGAAATAGCAGAACATTCCACAAAAAAAAGCTTTTTTTTTTTAAAGCATACATATGAGTGAACAATATGGGAGGTAATTATCAACATGGGTTACCGTTAAGACGTGTTATTTTACCACTAACTCATGCTATTTTAGCACAGGTCATGAAATGAGGTTGAAGGGGGGCAGCCTCAGGAAAGATGTCAGGAAGTATTTTTTCACAGAGAGGGTGGTGGATACGTGGAATGCCCTCCCGCGGGAGGTGGTGGAGATGAAAACGGTAACGGAATTCAAAAATGCCTGGGATATGCATAAAGGAATCCTGTGCAGAAGGAATGGATCCTCAGAAGCTTAGCCGAAATTGGGTGGCGGAGCAGGTGGGGGGAAGAGGGGTTGGTGGTTGGGAGGCGAGGATAGTGGAGGGCAGACTTGTACGGTCTGTGCCCTGAATAAGGCAGGTACAAATCAAGGTAAGGTATACACATATGTTTGTCTTGTTGGGCAGACTGGATGGACCGTGCAGGTCTTTTTCTGCCGTCATCTACTATGTTACTATTTTATTCAGTGAGCGACATACCATGTCTTAACGCCACCTTGAAAACTTCCCCTCTTGATTAAAGAGAAAAGAAAATCACTGCTGTATGCAATAAAAGTGAGCCAAGAATAGGTGACTCAAGCCATTGTGACATCACATTAGAGGTTGGCTCTTAGGCATTGGCGGAATGAGGCATTATGACATCACAATATCAGTTTTGGTTATCAGAAACGGAAACTCTCCACAGGAAATAATCAATGGGGGCTAGTGTTAAGATGTGTCATTTTACAACTAACTTGTTCTATTTTAGCACAGGTCCAATTTTAATAGAAGGAGACCAAGGGGGTCTTTTACTTGTATTGGTGGGACTGTTTCATTTGGGTTGGGGGTAGGGGGTCGCAGCAGTGGGAAAAGACAATGAACAATTGGCAAGCTGCCTGCATTTATGACTTGAATTACTATGTTCCTTGTGGTTTGAGATACTTTTGTACGAGACCTCCACAAGCCGAGGTTAGGCCTTGTCGATACCACAGATTTCACTGGAATACATACGATGAATAACTAAATATATTTGATGGAATTTGAGCAGTTAGTTCGGAATTGACTACCAAAAGAGATGGTGAGGTCATTTGTAGGTCGCTTGTTAATTAGTAGCTTGCAATTATTTTTTGATTGATTGATATTGAAATAAAGCTGTGGCCAAATTTTCTTCCAAGAAAGATGGTATTTGTATGGTTTAATTTGTGAGTGAGTATGGAAGTGGATGTGAATGCCAATGTTATAGCTTATGGACTTTTCTTTTAGGAAATTATGCAAACCTTTTTAAAATCCTGCTAAGCTAACTGCTTTTACCAGATTCTCTGGCAATGAATTCCAGAGTTTAATTACACGCTGAGTGAAAAATATTTATTCTGGTTTGCTTTAAATTTACAACTTAGTAGCTTCGTTGCGTGCCCCTTAGTCCTAGTATTTTTGGAAAGAATAAACTTACAATTCACATCTACCCATTCCACTCCACTCAGTACTTTCTAGACCTCTAGCACATCTCCCCTCAGCCATCTCTTCTCCAGGCTGAAGAGTCCTAGCCACTTTAGCCCTTTCTCATAAGGAAGTCGTCCAATCCCCTTTATCATTTCTGTTGCCATTCTCTGTACCTTTTCTAATCCCGCTAAATCTTTTTTGAGATGTGGTGAGCAGAATTGCACACAGTATTCAAGATGTGGTTACACCATGGAGCAATACAGCGGCATTATAACATTCTCACTTTTGTTTTCCTTTCCTTTCCTAATAATTCCTAGCATTCCGTTTGCTTTCTTAGCCACCGCTGCACACTGAACAGAGGGATTCAACGAGGGCACCTAGATCCTTTTCCTGGGTGGAGATTCCTAATGTGGAACCTTTATTTATTTATTTGTTACATTTGTACCCCACATTTTCCCACCTATTTGCAGGCTCAATGTGGCTTACAGAGTACAGTAAAGGCGTTCGCCAAGTCCGGTTGAGAAACAAATACAAGGTTATGTTGTGGTCGAATGAGGAAGATGTGTATCAGACATCACTAGGGTCGAGGGGAGTGGAGATTATATATTGTCCAGTACTACCGTTGGTATTGCTGTGTTGCCTGGTGTAGGGATTTACATTGGATTGGTGGGGTAAGCCTTTTATGGAAAGAGTGTTGAATGCATGCAATGGACTCTCAATGGAAGTGGTAGATACAAGGATTGTATATGAATTCAAGAAAGCAAGACACAATCACAAAGGATCTCAAAGGAAAGGAAAGGATTGCAGAGATTGTTAGGTTGTAAGAATGGGCAGATCAGATAGGCTGTATAGTCTTTATCTGCAATCATTTTCTATGTTTCTGTGATACTTTTTAAATGGCGTGAGCAGGTGGGTAGTAGACTAACACTAGGGGTCTTGGGAGGGGGTATGTCAAAAGGGGGTCATATGAGTCCTACTAGACTTTACATAAGTACATAAGTATGCCAACAGTGGCCAATCCAGGTTACAAGTACCTGGCAAGATCCCAAAATAGTACATTTTAAGCTGCTCATCCTAGAAATAAGCAGCGGATTTTCCCCAAGTCCATTTTAATAATGGCTTATGAACTTTTCTTTTAGGAAGCTAGCCAAACCTTTTTTTAAACCCTGCTAAGCTAACTGCTTTTATCACATTCCCTGGCAACGATATTCCAGAGTTTAATTACACATTGAGTGAAGAAATATTTTCTCCGATTTGTTTTAAATTTACTGCTTTGTAGCTTCATTGCGTGCCCCCCTAGTCCTAGTATTTTTGGAATGAGTAAACAGATGATTCACGTCTACCGGTTCCACTCCGCTCATTATTTTATAGACCTCTATCATACTGCTCCTCAGCTGTCTTTTCTCCAAGCTTTAGACTTTCCTCATAGGGAAGGTTTCGTCGCCCTTCTCTGTACCTTTTCTATTTCCACTATATCTTTTTTGAGATACGGCGACCAGAATTGCACACTATATTCAAGGTGCGGTCGCACCATGGAGCTTTAATATCTTTCTTTAATGTGCTATGGAGATACATTGGAAGAAATTTGAATGAGGAGTCTACCGAGGTCTGTAAATGTTTAAAAGCCTTGTCACTGTATTAAAAAAAAAAAACCCCGAAAAACTAACCTATAAAATCTCTGCACAATAGCTGAGCCATTGACTCCACAAGGGCATGTTGCTATAGGGAACGCTTTGGCTTTCTGTCATGCATGAAGAAACTAAAGACAAAGGAAGAATGATTATGAGACCGTGATAGCTGCTTTCTTAACCGCAATCATTCTCTATAGAAAAAAAATCAGATTTCCACTGTAATTTTCCGGGAAAGATTGATTGTGCGCTATAGCTGCCAGAGTATAGTTTGTCAGATATAAGAGAGAAAAGTGAATGCTTCTTGTACTTTGCATCTGTGTTGACCAATTCAAATGGAAACGCAGATTCGAGACCGTGGTGCATTTACATGAGAAAGAGTCCAGCTGTGAATATTTACTATTCCATTTTTCTCTGTCTGTGTACAGAGTTCCCATCGCCAAACCGGTCTGCGAGATAACTGAAATCTTTGTCGATTGTGTTACCTTTGGCTGGCCTAACAAATCTGAAGAAAAGATCTTATGTGGTCTGGAAAACCAGTGAATGACAACATCTTTTTTTGTTGTTGGTTCAATAAAAGGTATCTCAGTCCACAAAGATTCTCATTGAAGGGTCCAAGAAAAGCTTTGCAGACATGACAAATTTGCACGTGATACTAGACTAACCCGGCAAACAGTTTAAAGGAAAGTGTATCCACTCCTACCCTAGCCGAGATCACATTTAACAATCTCTCTGACCTCATGTGCAACTTTCTTTAAATTAGTCACCTCGGGGGCCCTTTTGCTAAGCCGCGTAAGCGTCTACGTGTGCCCAACGCGTGCCAAAATGGAGTTACCGCCCGACGACCGCGTGGCTCTTGCAGTAATTTCATTTTTGGCGCGCATCCAATACACGCATGTGAAAAAGAATTTTCGGGCATGCGTAACGGACACGCACCAAGTGGCATTGGATGCGCGTAGGTCATTACCGACCAGATTTTTTACCGCTAGCTCAATGGCTGGCGGTAAGGTCTCAGACCCAAAATGGGCGTGCAGCTATTTTGATTTTGCCGCACATCCATTTTCGGCAAAAGCAAAATGGCCTTTTTACAGGCGCGCTAAAAAATGGATTGGAGCATGCCCAAAACCCGCACCTACACTACCACAAGCCATTTTTCAGCTCACCTTAGTAAAAGGACCCCCTTACTTTCTAACTCTTCGTACTCTCTTACCTATCTATATATTCCATCTTTGCTTTACCCTTCACTATCGATTAAAATGTTCTATTACGTACTATGTTGACATTGTAAGTAGTACACTATTATTTTATTTTATTACATTTGTACCCCGCGCTTTTCCACTCATAGCAGGTTCAATGTGGCTTACATATTATATACAGGTACTTATTTGTACCTGGGGCAATGGAGGGTTAAGTGACTTGCCCAGAGTCACAAGGAGCTGCCTGTGCCTGCAATGGGAATCGAACCCAGTTCCCCAGGACCAAAGTCCACCACTCTAACTACTAGGCCACTCAGGCTTCTGTTTCTGTGAGTCTGACGTCCTGCACGTACGTGCAGGACGTCAGACTCAGAAACAGAAGCCTGCGCGGCCGCTTTGCTGATCTGCAAGGGCAGGGTTCTACATGGAATGTTGCTAGTGGAATAGCAACATCAACATTCCATGTAGAATCTCCAATAGTAGCAACAGAATCTCAATAGTAGCAACATTCCATCTAGAATCTCCAATAGTAGCAACATTCCATGTAGAATCTGAAATAGGGAAAGGGAACTGGGACTTGATATACCGCCTTTCTGTGGGGTTTACATAGTATATACAGGTACTTATTTGTACCTGGGGCAATGGAGGGTTAAATGACTTGCCTAGAGTCACAAGGAGCTGCCTGTGCCTGCAGTGGGAATCAAACCCAGTTCCCCAGGACCAAAGTCCACCACTCTAACCACTAGGCCACTGAATATTTTTACTGTTGTAATTACCTAGCGCTCATGTTTGATCCATTCTTACTATACACTGCCTTGAGTGAATTCCTTCAGAAAGGCAGTAAATAAATCCTAATAAATAAATACTACAAATTACAAAAGAGAGAGAGAGAGAGAGAATTATAGCATTCCAGTGATGTCTGGTATTTA